>NC_069505.1:453291563-453574063 GCF_027579735.1 Bombina bombina | reverse complement strand
CCCCTATTCTGCCGCCCCCGCTATCGCTGACCCCTGCATTACACTTTTAACCCCTAATCTGCCGCTCCGTAAACCGCCGCAACCTACGTTATCCCTATGTACCCCTAATCTGCTGCCCTAACATCGCCGACCCCTATGTTATATATATTAACCCCTAATCTGCCCCCCACAACGTCGCCGACACCTACCTACACTTATTAACCCCTAATCTGCCGAGCGGACCTGAGCGCTACTATAATAAAGTTATTAACCCCTAATCCGCCTCACTAACCCTATCATAAATAGTATTAACCCCTAATCTGCCCTCCCTAACATCGCCGACACCTACCTTCAATTATTAACCCCTAATCTTCCGATCGGAGCTCACCGCTATTCTAATAAATGTATTAACCCCTAAAGCTAAGTCTAACCCTAACCCTAACACCCCCCTAACTTAAATATAATTTACATCTAACGAAATAAATTAACTCTTATTAAATAAATTAATCCTATTTAAAGCTAAATACTTACCTGTAAAATAAACCCTAATATAGCTACAATATAAATTATAATTATATTATAGCTATTTTAGGATTAATATTTATTTTACAGGCAACTTGGTATTTATTTTAACTAGGTACAATAGCTATTAAATAGTTAAGAACTATTTAATAGTTACCTAGTTAAAATATTTACAAAATTACCTGTAAAATAAATCCTAACCTAAGATATAATTAAACCTAACACTACCCTATCAATAAAATAATTAAATAAACTACCTACAATTACCTACAATTAACCTAACACTACACTATCAATAAATTAAATAAACACAATTGCTACAAATAAATACAATTAAATAAACTAGCTAAAGTACAAAAATAAAAAAGAACTAAGTTACAGAAAATAAAAAAATATTTACAAACATAAGAAAAATATTACAACAATTTTAAACTAATTACACCTACTCTAAGCCCCCTAATAAAATAACAAAGCCCCCCAAAATAAAAAATTCCCTACCCTATTCTAAATTAAAAAAGTTACAAGCTCTTTTACCTTACCAGCCCTGAACAGGGCCCTTTTGCGGGGCATGCCCCAAGAAGTTCAGCTCTTTTGCCTGTAAAAAAAAAACATACAATACCCCCCCCCCAACATTACAACCCACCACCCACATACCCCTAATCTAACCCAAACCCCCCTTAAATAAACCTAACACTAATCCCCTGAAGATCTTCCTACCTTGTCTTCACCATCCAGGTATCACCGATCGGTCCTGGCTCCGATATCTTCATCCAACCCAAGCGGGGGCTAGACATCCACTGAAGAAGTCCAGAAGAGGGTCCAAAGTCTTCCTCCTATCCGGCAAGAAGAGGACATCCGGGACCGGCAAACATCTTCTCCAAGCGGCATCTTCTATCTTCTTCCATCCGGAGCGAAGCGGCAGGATCCTGAAGACCTCCAGCGCGGAACATCCATCCGGCCCGACGACTGATCGACGAATGACTGTTCCTTTAAGGGACGTCATCCAAGATGGCGTCCCTCGAATTCCCGATTTGGCTGATAGGATTCTATCAGCCAATCGGAAATTAAGGTATGAATTTTCTGATTGGCTGATGGAATCAGCCAATCAGAATCTAGTTCAATCCGATTGGCTGATCCAATCAGCCAATCAGATTGAGCTTGCATTCTATTGGCTGATCGGAACAGCCAATAGAATGCGAGCTCAATCTGATTGGCTGATTGGATCAGCCAATCGGATTGAACTTGATTCTGATTGGCTGATTCCATCAGCCAATCAGAAAATTCATACCTTAATTCCGATTGGCTGATAGAATCCTATCAGCCAATCGAATTCGAGGGACGCCATCTTGGATGACGTCCCTTAAAGGAACAGTCATTCGTCGATCAGTCGTCGGGCCGGATGGATGTTCCGCGCTGGAGGTCTTCAGGATCCTGCCGCTTCGCTCCGGATGGAAGAAGATAGAAGATGCCGCTTGGAGAAGATGTTTGCCGGTCCGGATGTCCTCTTCTTGCCGGATAGGAGGAAGACTTTGGACCCTCTTCTGGACTTCTTCAGTGGATGTCTAGCCCCCGCTTGGGTTGGATGAAGATATCGGAGCCAGGACCGATCGTGATACCTGGATGGGTGAAGACAAGGTAGGAAGATCTTCAGGGGATTAGTGTTAGGTTTATTTAAGGGGGGTTTGGGTTAGATTAGGGGTATGTGGGTGGTGGGTTGTAATGTTGGGGGGGGGGGTATTGTATGTTTTGTTTTTACAGGCAAAAGAGCTGAACTTCTTGGGCCATGCCCCGCAAAGGGCCCTGTTTCAGGGCTGGTAAGGTAAAAGAGCTTGTAACTTTTTTTAATTTAGAATAGGGTAGGGAATTTTTTTATTTTGGGGGGCTTTGTTATTTTATTAGGGGGCTTAGAGTAGGTGTAATTAGTTTAAAATTGTTGTAATATTTTTCTTATGTTTGTAAATATTTTTTTATTTTCTGTAACTTAGTTCTTTTTTATTTTTTGTACTTTAGCTAGTTTATTTAATTGTATTTATTTGTAGCAATTGTGTTTATTTAATTTATTGATAGTGTAGTGTTAGGTTAATTGTAGGTAATTGTAGGTAGTTTATTTAATTATTTTATTGATAGGGTAGTGTTAGGTTTAATTATATCTTAGGTTAGGATTTATTTTACAGGTAATTTTGTAAATATTTTAACTAGGTAACTATTAAATAGTTCTTAACTATTTAATAGCTATTGTACCTAGTTAAAATAAATACCAAGTTGCCTGTAAAATAAATATTAATCCTAAAATAGCTATAATATAATTATAATTTATATTGTAGCTATATTAGGGTTTATTTTACAGGTAAGTATTTAGCTTTAAATAGGAATAATTTATTTAATAAGAGTTATTTATTTCGGTTAGATTAAAATTATATTTAAGTTAGGGGGGTGTTAGTGTTAGGGTTAGACTTAGCTTTAGGGGTTAATACATTTATTAGAATAGCGGTGAGCTCCGATCGGAAGATTAAGGGGTTAATAATTGAAGTTAAGTGTCGGCGATGTTAGGGAGGGCAGATTAGGGGTAATACTATTTATTATAGGGTTAGTGAGGCTGTTTAGGGCTTAATAACTTTATTATAGTAGCGCTCAGGTCCGCTCGGCAGATTAGGGGTTAATAAGTGGTAGGCAGGTGTCGGCGACGTTGAGGGGGGCAGATTAGGGGTTAATAATATAACATAGGGGTCGGCGGTGTTAGGGGCAGCAGATTATGGGGTACATAGGGATAACGTAGGTGGCGGCGCTTTGCGGTCGGAAGATTAGGGGTTAATTATTTTAAGTAGCTGGCGGCGATGTTTGTGGGGGGCAGATTAGGGGTTAATATAATGTAATATAGGGGTCGGCGGGGTTTAGGGGCAGCAGATTAGGGGTACATAAGTATAACGTAGGTGGCGGGTCGCAGATTAGGGGTTAAAATTTTTAATCGAGTGGCGGCGATGTGGGGGGAGCTCGGTTTAGGGGTACATAGGTAGTTTATGGGTGTTAGTGTACTTTAGGGTACAGTAGTTAAGAGCTTTACAACCGGCGTTAGCCAGAAAGCTCTTAACTACTGACTTTTTTCTGCGGCTGGAGTTTTGTCGTTAGAGCTCTAACGCTCACTTCAGAAACGACTCTAAATACCGGAGTTAGGAAGATCCCATTGAAAAGATAGGGATACGCAAATGGCGTAGGGGGATCTGCGGTATGGAAAAGTCGCGGCTGAAAAGTGAGCGTTAGACCCTTACCTACACGACTCTAAATACCGGCGGTAGCCTAAAACCAGCGTTAGGAGCCTCTAACGCTGGTTTTCAACGGCTACCGCCGAACTCCAAATCTAGGCCGTAGTAAACCAGATGGCTCAAATGACAACAAAATATGATATCCAAACAAACGCTGAAACAACCACGACCAGCATGGAGTACTGGGCAGTGTGTGTGTAGCAAGTGATGTAAGGTGGGCGTGGCCTTACGACGAAGCGGACGAGTTCCATGAAACGCGTAAGGCGACACCCACCTTACATCACTTGCTACACACATGCTGCCAATCACAAATGCATACACGTACCATGTGACAGCCATCAGCCATTTACAAATGCATACACACTTATTCTTGCACATGCTCAGTAGGAGCTGGGTGACTTAAAAAGTTTAAATATAAAAGTTAATGAAAGTAAATTGGAAAGTTGTTTTAAAACGGCATGCTCTATCTGAAAAATGAAAGTTTAATTTTGATTGAGTGTCCCCTTTAAGTCCTTTATGCCCACTTGGTTTATAGAGTCACAATTGCTCCCACAAGGGGCACTCACACCCCTGTACCCATCCTGTATTTATGGATACAGGGTGACATGGACATAAGACAGAGTTATGAAAGTACATGGGGTGTCCAGCATATCAAATTCCTCATTTTCATGCAGGTCTCTGGGTATCCTTAAGCCCATGTACCTCCTGCCCAAAGAATGTTCCATTAAAAGGCCCTCAGATCTTGGTGACTCACGTCACATATCTCCCCCTTCGGAAAGAGACTAACACAGGAGGAGACCCCAGATGGGTTGACTTCGAAGTTAGTCCGTAGATCCATTCCTCCAATGCCCATATCCACACAGTACCCCAAACAAATTGTCCCAAACAGAGCATTACTCACCCGGCCCGACCTCTCTCATAGAACATACCCGCTGCTGGGGAGAAGTGCCGACTGTCCCTTCTCCCTGGAGTTTCTTTCAGTCGCTGGAGAGAAAGACAGGGTGGCTGGGCTCACTCCAACATACTGTTGTGGATCTGGGCCAACTGCCCAGCATCCCTGGAGAATACAAGTGGAGACTGTAGTCCCATCCACTTGTACTGTATAAGAATCTCCCATTGCTTGCAGAGAGGCCAACATGTCTCTGTCCCAATTCCAGCTCCTCCGCTGGGTATTGCTGCATGCTCCTCCGGTCCCTCTGCCAGTGTGAGGCTGTCATTCCTGTTTTCTGGGGTGCCGGTTAGGGGTGGGCAGAGGCCAACAACACTCTGCCCTGTTGCCTGCTCTTCTGTTGGTAATCCGCATCTGACACCTCAGAGGAAAAGTCAATTAGTTCCACAATCTCTGGGTCCAGCTGGGGAGATAACAGGGTGACTAGGGTCCCCATGCCAGGGGTTTGGGGATCTGGGCCGACTTACCCGTTATCCCTACACTCCTCGTGTGGAGACCACTGTCTCATCCACACCTCCCGGACCAACATCTGTTGATATGAAGTCCACTAGATCCGCTGCCTCTGAAGAAAGTAAAGGACCACTTTCCAGCAGTTCTAGGTAATCCACCTCAAGGTGCCAATCCTGATAGATAAGCCATGTCAGGTCAGGCTCTAAGGCAAGAGCTTCCGATGGCTGTAACAGCTCCTGCCTCTGCTCTGCTTTGATTGTCCCAGAATCGATATCCCTCGGGACTCGCCAAAGTCAACTTTCCTCCTCAAAACCTTCTGTGGAATAGTGCGTTTCTGCCCTCGAATGCCACCTGTCTGCAAACCAATATAAACGCTCTGTACCAATCCTCGAGCTTGACCTCTCTTTGCACCAGACAGTTCAGTTCGGCTATCCCCTCACCTGTGGGTTGTCCTCTCAGTAAGAAGAGCCGCAAGTTCAACCTGATCCCTGAAGTGCTGTTCTGGGAGGGGCAGGACTTTGCCTCTGCATAGCCATACCAATTCTCCAGTGCATATTCCCACATCTCTAGCCGAATCAGGGCTCTCCATTTCCAGACACATCTCCTCTGGAACTGGCCCTCCTAAAACAGCAAGGGCGACTTTGACTTGCCGCTCGAAGTCCCATATTGTAACTTCCCATTTAGAGGTATCTGATCCCAGCATCTCAGCTGTCTGAATATTCTGATACCTGGTGATCTGCTTCACCACCTCCGCGTTTGTTACCCCGGATTACTGCTTCAGATGAGTTGGCTTCGTAGATTGACAACCTTCTCTGCTGTCTGCAGTGGAATTTTTCCTCTGCATTATCTATAATCGTCTGGCTGTGATCCTTCAACTGGCTGCCATTGGCACATATTTGTAGTGCTGCTTAGGGACTGATTAGCTAGGCAGCACATCCTTCCAACACAGCTTGTCCTGTGCAGAAACAGGTTCGTCAAGGTGGGTCAGCACTTGCTGCATTCGCCATAGGAGCTCCGCTTCTATAGCTGCGGGTGACAGTGCGCTCCTCCTCTGTCGGCAGGACAAGAAATTAATCCCAGCGCTTGCCACCAAATGTGACGGACTGCCTGGTAGCCCGAATGAGTACCTCCGTCAGAACACTTCCCTTGTCCTGGACATCCCTTTATCCAGAGCAATAGCTCATGGCATCTCCCTTTGACCGCAGTCTAAAGTTTATGGAGGGGAACAGAACTGAGGCAACATTCAGTGGTCTGAGCACAAAAAAAGAACACTTTATTTAAAAGCAGCACACATATTTATACACCCTGGCATTCCAGAGTCACAGAGCTTCTGGTTACAGAGGGAATTGGTTAAACAGTAAAGCAAACATATGAACAATACATCAAACCTCTAACAATTGTCTATTCACGAGGTAAAAACAGATTAACATATCAAGTTAATTAACTGGGGAAGAAAGTTTACTCAGACAATCTGATTTTGGGCAGTCTAGTTAACATAATCACACGGGGGACACAAATCAGTTTACCCAGACAGCCTCCTGAGGACACAATCAGATCTGAAAACGTAAATAAAATACATCTTATTACAGAATACAAGAACAGCTCTTATTAAAGGGACACTCAATCAAAATTAAACTTTCATTATTCAGATAGAGCATGCCATTTTAAACAACTTTCCAATTTACTTCCATTAACTAAATGTGCACAGTCTTTTATATTTAAACTTTTTGAGTCACCAGCTCCTACTGAGCATGTTGCAAGAATAAGTGTGTATGCATTTGTGAATGGCTGATGGCTGTCACATGGTACGTGTATGCATTTGTGATTGGCTGATGCCTGTCACATGGTACAGGGGGAGTGGAAAAAGACATAGCTTTTAAAATTGTCAGAAAAAAAATCTACTACTCATTTGAAGTTCAGACTAAGTGCTATTGCAATTGTCTTGTTATCTTGCATTTGTTGATTATGCAAATCTACTTTGTTGACTGGTCCTTTAACTATTAAGTCCTTTATGCCCTACTTGGTTTATAGAGTCACAATTGCTCCACAAGGGGCACTCACACCCTGTACCCATCCTGTATTTATGGAACAGGGTGACATGGACATAAGACAGAGTTATGAAAGTACATGGGGTGTCCAGCATATAAAAATTCCACATTTCCATGCAGGTCTCTGGTATCCTTAAGCCCATGTACCTCCAGCCAAAGAGGTGTTCCATAACAGGACCTCAGATCTTGGTGACTCACGTCACAATGTGTTTCTTTATTTTTCAAGGAGAATCTAAATACCAATTTTAAACCGCCTGTAACATCGTCGGTTTTTGAGATATAGGTATCCTCAAAATCAGCCCCCTTCTTCTGACCCCCTTAAGCGGATTTTTAGGGAAATGGTAAAAAAAGTGGGTTTCTTTATTTTTCAAGAGAATCTAAATACCAATGATCACGTCTGTAACATTGTCGGTTTTTGAGATATAGGTATCCTCATAAAAAAGTTCACCCCCCTTTTCATTCACCCTTTTAGGGACATAATTTCCCAAATCCTGCCTTAGTGGGTGCCTACGTCATAAAAACAACGTACCTTCCAAATTTCACGTTCCTAGCATAAACGGTTTGAGCTGGGCGTTGATGAGGGTCAGTTCTTATATATACATATATATATATATACATAGTATATATATATACATATATATATTATGTATATATATATTATATCAAAATAACAAGACTAAGACGGCTACTCCAATCAACGTGACGTGTATATATATATATATATATATATATATAATATATATCACAATATATATATATATTATATATAGTGCATTCAGAAAGTTTTCAGACTCCTTCATTTTCTTCACATTTCGTTATGTTCCAGCCTTATGCTAAAATTATTTACATTTTGTTTTTCACATCATCTACACTCCAAATCCCATAGTGAGAAAGCAAAAAACATATTTTGATACTTTGCAATTATATTAAAAAGAGAAAAAACTTTACTAACACATTGACATAAGTACTCAGACCATATGACACCTGAAATTTAGCTCATGTGCATCCCAATTCTCTGGATCATCTTTGAGATGTTTCTACACTTTGGGAGTCCACCTGTGACAGATTAACATCTGTCTATATAAGGTCTCACAGCTGTAAATGCAGATCAGATTAAAAAACCAAACCAGTGAGTTTAAACAACTGGTAAGAGAGGTGACAAAGAACCCAATGGTCACTCTAGTTGAGCTTCAGAGATCATGTGTGCAGATGGGAGAAAATTGCAGAAAGGACAACCATCACAGCTACACTCCACCGATCTGGGCTTAATGGGAGAGTGGCCAGACGTAAGCCTCTCCTCAGTGGAACACACATGAACAGCCTGCTTTGGCTTTGCAAACAAAGCACCTAAAGGACTCTCAGACTATGAGAAACAAGATCATCTGTTCTGATGAAACGAAGATTGAATTGTTTGTAGGAGTCATGGCACTGCTCATCACCTGTACCGTCCCTACAGCGAAGCATGGTGTGGTAGCATCATGCTGTTGGAGTGTTTTTCAGCAGAAGGAACTAGGGGATTGGTCATCGTTGAGGGAAAGCCCAGTATTCAGCTAAAATTAAAAGCAAAACCGGAAGAGTTAGTTACCGCATCTGGCCAAAAGGGACAAGCCCAGGTATCACGTCAAGGTCTCTCCCAAAACCTGGGTCTCTAAAACAGCCAAACAATGCAAGCTCTAAATCAAACAAACTGGGAACAAGTCAAGGGTTCACAGACTTATGTAATCACCCTAGTCATTTATAAAACACAGAAGGGGACTGCACTCTCAGACTGGAATCGGTACACATCCCATGACCCTGCAACATGCACAGCACTGGGTGGTCAATAGCACTCACTCTGGGAACGGTACAGCTACCTGTGAGTGCTATTGAGCACCCAGGGCTGTGCATGTTGCAGGGTCATGGAATGTGTACCCAGTCCAGTCTAATGAGACAACAATTTTCTATTTACAGTTAAACAGAGTGTACAGTTAATACACCCTTATAAATCTTATTTCACATTAATAAACACTAAAAATCAGTTAAACAGTAAACTATGCTTGTTATATGTGTTTGTGTATACACACATACACAAGTACACTTACAAGTGCGTGCACACACACACACACATATACACGCACACATACACAAGTACACATACACACATACACAAGTACACATACACACATACACAAGTACACACACACAAATAAAGTCATCATTAAAGTCTACTCAATTTTTTGTAGAGAAAGATTTTTATAAACGTTTCAACAGGATTAGAATATACTAGGTATATACAGTGTATATATATATATATATATATATATATGTTTATTTTAAAATCTTGGCTAACTATATTATCAGCTGAGCAGTGCTGCTGTGTCAGTTATGACATCACAGTTGCTATTATCCTTATGAAATCACAGTTGATATTTTGACATCACAGTTGCTGTTATCCTTATGACATCACAAGCTTTAGCTTCAGCAGAAAGTGAACAGAACCATCTCTGTGGGAGTTAGGAGATTGCACAGAGCAGACGTGTTTTTCTTCTCTGGTATTTTTAAAACTGTGTTTACTATTTAACGTCATTTCTGCTATCAGCAAGTAAATGACTAAATTACTAGGAAGCATGTTGGAATGGTGCACGAGCCCCTTCGGATTTTATGATGATGATCTGCTTCATGGCAGATATTCTCTGCACCAAACCCTTGGACAAGGAAGTTTTGGCAAAGTAAAACTGGCTTATCTTGTCATCAGCGGACAGGAGGTGAATGCACAGCCAGCGGTATATACAGCCTGAACTTTTATCTGAGTGTTACTGACAAAGGGCTAGATAACAAGTGGAGCGCTAATATATCTTGCGCCCGCAAACAGGCACGCGATAAATAATCATTCATTACAAGTAGCTGGTTATTGCTACTCACGGTACAATTAGAGCTTATAAAATTAACCAGAGATCAGATCTATAAATGTGCCCCAAATGCACCCAAAATACAGTGTAGTGTAATTTATTAAAACATAAAAATTGTAGGATTTTTAGTTTTTAATAAAATAACTGAACTAGGCCGTATTTTGGGGGTAAAATTGACGGGAGCGGGGTGTTAGAAAAAAACGGCATTGAAAATTGCCTTTACATTGTGGTCTATGGGAACTGTGTGTTCTCTGTAAATATATATGTATGTGTTAATAAGAGTATATATATCTATATTTATGTGTTTATTTGTGTATATACAGATAGTAACACAAATATATAAGTATATTAGCATACATATATATTTACAATTTGCTGCCATCGCTGCGTGACATACGCCTATTGCCGAGTTTTGGTTCTGTGCCGCATCTCACGACATCAGAATGAGGTTCCCATTGAAGCCTATGGAAGTGCGCTCTCGTGAGCGCAATAATTCACAGTAATGCGCATGTGAGCTGTCAACTTGTAATACCACCGCACATTAGCGTGCACTGATATTACTCAGTGGAGCGCAAATATCGATTTCAAGAAAGGAATATTTAGCGCTCCACTTGTAATCTGATCCAAATGGTAAATTGAGAACTCACACGTATGTTACGTTATACAACATATGAAGTACGTTTTATCCTTACTATCTCTGTTATGATTAATGCTTACATTTAGGTATTTTACATATTTTATCATTAATATTTATTAATATCGATCAAACACTGGATAACAGGAGGGGACTATAATTGCTCAGTATTAAATGTGATGATTCCCAGATTCTATTGGATAACGTATTTGTCATATACCTCAGTCACAGCACAAAATAAATGTTATACATTTAATAACACAAAATCAGTTATAAAACAATTACACATCAGTATCTATCTAGTATTATTGCCATATTACCAATAAGCAGTTTATTTTTATGCAACAGCAGAATTCCAACTCTATATACAGAGAGTGATTACAATATTCAACTTCTGCACATACCAGAGACACTATTGGCCGATAACCATCAGATGGTCCCCTGCTAAATCTACTCAACCACAAGTCTCACTATAATATACTCTTAAGAATGACTTTTTTTTATAACTAGTAATCTTTAGTACTTAAGAGGGACATTAAACACTAACGGCTGATAGAATGATTAGTCTGAGAATAACATGTAGATGTATTTTGTAAAGATTCATTAGCTGTTTTGAATTTTGACAAAAACATAATTTATGTAAGAACTTACCTGATAAATGTAATTTCTTTCTATTTGGCAAGTGTCCATTAGCTAGTGACGTATGGATTAATCAATCCTACCAGGAGGGGCAAAGTTTCCCAAACCTCAAAATGCCTATAAATACACCCCTCACCACACCCACAATTCAGTTTAATAATAGCCAAGTAGTGGGGTGATAGAAAAAGGAGTAAAAATCATCAAAAAAGGAACTGGAAATATAATTGTGCTTTATACAAAAAAACACTAACACCTTAAAAAGGGTGGGTCTCATGGACTCTTGCCAATACGAAAGAAATTAATTTATCAGGTAAGTTCTTACATAAATTATGTTTTCTTTCATGTAATTGGCAAGAGTGAGCTAGTGAAGTTAGGGGATAGTACTACCCAAGATATGGTACTCCACAGAACAGTCACTAGAGAGGGAGGGATAAAAATATAAACAGCCATTTTTCTGCTGAAAAAAATTAAATCCACATCCCAAAATATAAGTTTTTCTCATAATTGAAAAGAAAAAACTTAAACATAAGCAGAGGAATCAAACTGAAACAGCTGCCTGAAGAACTTTTCTACCAAAAAACTGCCTCCGAAGAGGCAAATACATCAAAAAACGGTAGAATTTAGTAAATGTATGCAAAGAAGACCAAGTTGCTGCTTTGCAAATCTGATCAACTGAAGCTTCATTCTTAAAAGCCCACGAGAGGAGACTGATCTAGTAAAATGAGCTGTAATTCTCTGAGGCGGAGCCTGACCCGACTCCAAATAAGCCTGATGAATCAAAAGCTTTAACCAAGATCCAAGAAAATGGCAGAAGCTTCTGAACTTTCCTAGAACCAGAAAAGACAACAAATAGACTAGAAGTCTTCCTGAAATCTTTAGTAGCTTCAACATAATATTTCAAAGCTCTTCAACATCCCGAGAATGTAAGGATCTCTCAAAAGAATTCTTAGGATTAGGACACAAAGAGGAACAACAATTTCCCTATTAATGTTGTTAGAATTCCAACTTTAGTTTAAATATTTTAAATGAGTTTGCTTTTCTGATGGAAAATCAGAAAAGCAAACTCACAAGAAAGAGCAGATAATTCAGAAACTTTTCTAGCAGAAGAGATGGCCAAAAGGGAACAACACTTCCAAGAAAGTAGTTTAATATCCAAAGAATGCATAGAGGCATATTTAAGACATGTCTTGCGGACCTGATCCATCAGTGTGGATCAGGTCCGCAAGACATCGCTGAATGCGGAGAGCAATACGCTCTCTACATTTAACATTGCACCAGAAGCTCACAAGAGCTGCTGGTGCAACGCCGCTCCCTGAAGACTCGCGGCCAATGGGCCGCCAGCAGGGGGTGTCAATCAACCCGATCGTACTCGATCGGGTTGAATTGTTGCGATTGCTGTCTGCCTGCTCAGAGCAGACGGACAGGGTTATGGAGCAGCGGTCTTTGTGACCGCTGCTTCATAACTGCTGTTGCTGGCGAGTCTGAAGACTCGCCAGAAACACAGGCCATCAAGCTCCTTTCAGGGCTTGATAGATAGGCCCCATAGGTTCAAAAGGAGAATCCTGTAAAGCCTTCAAAACCAAATTAAGACTCCAAGGAGGAG
The DNA here is from genome assembly GCF_027579735.1 of Bombina bombina. Taxonomy (NCBI): domain Eukaryota; kingdom Metazoa; phylum Chordata; class Amphibia; order Anura; family Bombinatoridae; genus Bombina; species Bombina bombina. Next base: position 453,561,091 of record NC_069505.1, on the reverse strand, counting down.
AGATTGATTTAATGACAGGCTTGATACGGACCAAAGCCTGTACAAAACAGTGAATATCAGGAAGTTTAGCAATCTTTCTGTGAAATAAAACAGAAAGAGCAGAGATTTGTCCCTTCAAGGAACTTGCAGACAAACCTTTATCCAAACCATCCGGAAGAAACTGTAAAATTTTAGCAATTCTAAAAGAATGCCAAGAGAATTTCTGAGAAGAAAACCATGAAATATAAGTCTTCCAAACTCGATAATAAATCTTCCTAGAAACAGATTAACAAGCCTGTAACATAGTATCAATCATTGAGTCAGAGAAACCTCTATGACTAAGCGTTACATTTCCATACCTTCAAATTTAATGATTTGAGATCCTGATTGAAAAACGGTCCTTGAGACAGAAGGTCTGATCTTAAAGGAAGTAGCCAAGGTTGGCAACTGGACATCCGGACAAGATACGCATACCAGAACTTGTGAGGCCATGCTGGTGCTACCAGAAACACAAATTATTGTTCCATGATAATCTTGGAGATCACTAAGAAGAACTAGAGTCAGGAAGATATAAGCAGGTTGGTAAAACCAAGGAACTGCTAACGCATCCACCGACTCCGCCTGAGGATCCCTGGACATGGACAAGTACCTGGGAAGTTTCTTGTATAGATGAGAAGCCATCAGATCTATTTCTGGAAGACCCCACATCTGAAGAATCTGAAAAAACACATCTGAATGGAGAGACTACTCCCTCAGATGTAAAGTCTGACGGCAGAGATAATCCGCTTCCCAATTGTCTACACCTGGGATATGTACCGCAGAAATTAGACAACAGCTGGATTCCGCCCAAGAAAGTATGCAAGATACTTCTTTCATAGCTAGGGGACTGTGAGTCCCACCCTGATGATTGACATATGCAAAAGTTGTGATATTGTCTGTCTGAAAACAAATGAATAGTTCTCTCTTCAACAGAGGCCAAACCTGAAGAGCCCTGAAAATAACACGGAGTTCTAAAATATTGATTGGTAACCTCACCTCCTGAGATTTCCAAACCCCTTGTGCTGTAAGAGATCCCAAGACAGCTCCCCAACCTGAAAGACTTGCATCTGTTGTGATTACAGTCCAGGTTGGATGAACAAAAGAAGCCCCTTGAACTATACGATGGTGATCTAACCAACAAGTCAGAGAGAGTCGAACATTGGGATTTAAGAATATTAATTGTGATATCCTTGTATAGTTCCTGCACCATTGATTCAGCATACAAAGCTGAAGAGGTCTCATATGAAAATGGGCAAAGGGGATCGCGTCCGATGCTGCAGTCATGAGACCTAAAACTTCCAAGCACATAGCCACTGAAGGGAATGATTGAGACTGAAGGTTTCGACAAGCTGAAACCAATTTCATTCGTCTCTTGTCTGTTAGAGACAGAGTCATGGACACTGAATCTATCTGGAAACCTAAAAAGGTGACCCTTGTCTGAGGAATCAAGGAAATTTTTGATAAATTTATCCTCCAAACATGTCTTTGAAGAAACAACACTAGTTGATTTGTGTGAGATTCGGCAAAATGTAAAGACTGAGTTAGTACCAAGATATCATCCAAATAAGGAAACACCGCAATACCCTGTTCTCTGATTACAGAGAGTAGGGCACCGAGAACCTTCAAAAAAATTCTTGGAGCTGTCGCTAGGCCAAATGGAAGAGCGAAAAATTGGTAATGCTTGTCTAGAAAAGAGAATCTCAGAAACCGATAGTGGTCTGGATGAATCGGAATATGAAGATATGCATCCTGGACGTAAAATGACCTTGCTGAACAAAAGGCCGAATAGTCCTTATAGTCACCATTTTGAAAGTTGGCACTCTTACAAAACGATTCAAAATTTTCAGATCCAGAACTGGCCTGAATGAATTTTCTTTCTTTGGGACAATGAATAGATTTGAATAAAACCCCAGACCCTGTGACTGAAACTAAACTGGTATGATTACCCCTGAAAGCTCTAGATCTGAAACACACTTCAGAAAAGCCTGAGCCTTCACTGAATTTGCTGGAACGTGTGACAGAAAAAAATCTTCTCACAGGAGGTCTTACTCTGAATCCTATTTGATACCCTTGAGAGACAATACTCTGAATCCACTGATTTTGGATCGAATCTGCCCAAATGTCTTGGAAAAATTTTAATCTGCTCCCCACCAGCTGAGCTAGAATGAGGGCCGCACCTTCATGCAGACTTGGGGGCTGGCTGTGGTTTCTTAAAAGGCTTGGATTTATTCCAACTTGAAGAATGTTTCCATTTGGAACCAGATTCTTTAGGGGAAGGATTGGCTTTCTGTTCCTTATTCTGTCGAAAAGACCGAAAATGATTAAAAGCTTTAGAATTTACCCTTAGATCTTTTATCCTGAGGCAAAAAAAACTCCTTTCCCCCAGTGACAGTTGAAATAATTGAATCCAACTGAAAACCAAATAAATTGTTACCTTGGAAAGAAAGAAATAGTAATTTAGACTTAGATACCGTGTCAGCATTCCAATATTTGAGCCACAAAGCTCTTCTAGCTAAAATAGCTAAAGACATAGATTTAACATCAATTTTGATGATATCAAAAATAGCATCACAGATAAAATTATTAGCATGTTGAAGCAAGCGAACAATGCTAGATAAATCAGGATCTGTTTCCTGTTGCACTAAGCTTTCCAACCAAAAAGTTGATGCAGCTGCAACATCAGCCATAGATATAGCAGGCCTATGAATATAGCCAGAAAATAAATAAGCTTTCCTTAGATAAGATTCAAGTTTCCTATCTAAAGAATCCTTAAAAGAAGTACTATCTTCCATAGGAATAGTAGTACGTTTGGCAAGAGTAGAAAAAGCCCCATCAACTTTGGGGATTTTTTCTCAAAACTCCAATCTAGCTGCTGGCAAAGGATACAACTTTTAAACCTAGAAGAAGGAATAAAAGAAGTACCAGGCCTATCCCATTCCTTTGAAATCATATCAGAAATAGCATCAGGAACTGGAAAAACTTCTGAAGTAACCACAGGAGGTTTATAAACAGAATTTAAACGTTTACTAGTTTTAGTATCAAGAGGACTAGATTCCTCAATATCCAAAGTAATCAACACCTCTTTTAACAAGGAACGTATATACTCCATCTTAAAGCGATAAGTAGATTTGTCAGTGTCAATATCTGAGGTAGGATCTTCTGAATCAGATAGATCCTCATCAGAGGAGGATAATTCAGTATGTTGTCTGTCATTTGAAAATTCATCAACTTTATGAGAAGTTTTAAAAGACCTTTTATGTTTATTACAAGGTGGAATAGCAGACAAAGGCCCCTATTTATGAAAGTCTGGCGGACCTGATCCGACAGTGCGGATCAGGTCCGCCAGACCTCGCTGAATAAGGCGAGTAATACGTATCAAGAGCTGCTGGTGCAACGCCGCCCCCTGCAGACTCGTGGCCAATGGGCCGCCAGCAGGGGGGTGTCAATCAACCCGATTGTACTCGATCGGGTTGATTTCTGGCTATGTCTGTCTGCCTGCTCAGAGCAGGCGGACAGGTTATGGAGCAACGGTCTTTGTGACCGCTGCTTCATAACTGCTGTTTCTGGCGAGCCTGCAGGCTCGCCAGAAACACGGGGCATCAAGCTCCATACGGAGCTTGATAAATATGCCCCAAAGCCTTCTGAATCGCATTAAGCAATAAAATATTTTATATTCACAGGGATATCATGTACATTAGATGTTGAATGGAACAACAGGCATTGTACTAGGTACTGATGGATACATTCTCTGCATGTAAAAGATTATCATGACAATTGTTGCATACTTACAGCCGGAGATATAATCTCGCTTAACTTACAACAGATACACTTAGCTTTGGTAGAACCTGTTATCAATTATCCTTACATGGCAGTTTCAGGAATGGGAAAAAAATGGAAACAGCATATCCCTCTAAACATAAAAAAGGCAAGAGGCATATAGGAAGTGGGGTTTAAATAATTAAATTATTTGGTGCCAAGAATAATGCACAGCGCAAAATACATTTTTTTTTGGCACTAACAACATCCAGAAATGACACAACTCGCGTCATGGCAGACGCAACCTTGTGCAAGGAAGCCTGGCGTTAACTAAGACACCGGAAATGACGAATTTGCGTCACCGAATGTACCTTTGTGCCAAAAAATTCTCGTGCCAAAAAGACGCAATAAAAATATCAGCATTTTGCCACCTCACGAGCCTAATTTTGCCCTGCGAAATTTAATGAGAAAAAAACAGTGAATTTGAAGAAAAGACTATACCCAGGTAAGAACTTCCTAAATATGTTTCCATATTTTGAAACTGATAGTCTGCAAAAAGGAAATATACATAAACCTGACTCATGGCAAATATAATTACAATACATATATTTAAAACTTTATATTAATACATAGTGCCAAACCATAGCTGAGAGTGTCTTAAGTAAAGAAAACATACTTACCGAAAGACACCCATCCACATATAGCAGATCGACAAACCAGTACTGAAAAAGTATCAGTAGAGGTAATGGAATATGAGAGTATATCGTCAATCTGAAAAGGGAGTAGTAGAGATGAATCTCTACGACCGATAACAGAGAACCTATGAAATAGATCTCCCGTGAGGAAAACCATTGCATTCAATAGGTGATACTCCCTTCACATCCCTCTGACAAACACTGTACTCTGAGAGGAATTGGGCTTCAAAATGCTGAGAAGCACATATCAACATAGAAATCTTAGCGCAAACTTACTTCACCACCTCCATAGGAGGCAAAGTTTGTAAAACTGAATTGTGGGTGTGGTGAGGGGTGTATTTATAGGCATTTTGACGTTTGGGAAACTTTGCCCCTCCTGGTAGGATTGTATATCCCATAAGTCACTAGCTCATGGACTCTTGCCAATTACATGAAAGAAATAAGTGTAAAGTTTTAGGGGGCGATTTATTAACTGTTGGATGGATATGATCCGCTGTAGCAGATCATGTCCTCCCGACATAGCTGAATGCCGCTGTCGGAAACTCCTGTTTACGCCCGGAAACATGGGTATACGGCCCCATTCGGTCCATGATAAATCGGCTCCTTAGTGTCTATAAAACAATGGGAGCTGCCATGTTGTAACTTAGGTTACTTCTCTGCTGTGGACAATTAGAGAAAGTTATAAATAGGTCACTACCAGTGTGCAGCCAATGGCCTGTGTGGTATAGAACAGTGTTCTGCACTTCCATTTCTAACAGGAACTGAAAAGCTCACAATTTCAGAATGGAATTACAGCAAAAGGGACAAAATACATAATAAAAATATATTACAGAGCTTTTTATATATATACATTTTACCATTTTATTTTACCATGTCAATGTGTTTAATGTGGAGAAAGAAAATGCAGAAATCCAGTGCTAAAGTTTTAAAAAACCAAAAACTTTAATAATCCAAAAATTTAAAAAGCGCCAAAAGGTCACAAAAGGGATAGCATGGAAGAAGATAATTAGACCAAGAACAATCAGTCCATACTATAACCGGTATACACGTTTTTTGCCGTAGCCCTTACTCTTAGCCTGATTAAAATCCTTAACACAGCTTGGCTTATAATCAGAGACTATTTGACTGTGATAGGTTAAAAACAAAAGGGCAGGACTGTATGTTCGTGTACAACAGGTGAAACATTTCTATATGTCATTATGTGTAGGTCTATTCCTGCTACAGAACAAATTACATCATTTCAATCAGGATCATTTAATACACACAAATGTGCTGTTCATCAAAATTTGTAGGCACTCGGTGAATACATAACGTGTACTAATTCATTTATTTATTTGTATACAGTATTCATGTGTGTGAACTGTTCTTAGAGAAAAATATATAAAACAAATAATGAATGGAGTCCTCAAGTACCCCCAACAGGCCAGGTTTTCATTATAGCTGAATCAGTGCACAGGTAAGTAATCAGCTGATCAGTAACTCAGTAGTTACTAACTTGCTCTCATCCATCACCTGATTATGTCACAATGTGCACTGGTTTAGCTATCATTTAAAACTGCCCCTGTTGGGGGTACTCTTGCGGGCCCTCTGTACATGTGCCTCACCAGCCTCTGACCTCACTGCACGTCACTGCTTTAGACCGCTGCTTCATAAGTTGTGTTTCTGGCGAGTCTGAAGACTCGCCAGAAACACGGCCCTTCAAGCTCCGTACAGAACTTGATAAATGGGCCTGTATGACTAAAACTAAATCAAAATTTGCTGACAAAAACATTTTATGCAAGTTGTTATAATCAATCCATATTCAATTACTGCTCTTTTGTAAAATTTACGAAACTTCATTTTATTAAATTTTAAGATAAAGACAAGTTATATACCACAACAGTTAAATCTGTTAAATCTGTATTGCATGTTCAAACCTTAATACCATAAATAAAAACAGGTTAATAAACCTTTACTCCAGGAGTTTATAATAAGTTTGGAAGTTCTAGAGCAGTGCTAATATTGTTGCCGAAACGTTTTTGAATCTGTGAACAATCAATTGATTCTTCCTATAGAAATAAGCATAAACCACGAATATGGGTTTAAGTTATGCTGTGCCTGTGCTAGCTGCAGAAACTTTTTGTTGTGTTGAGTTTCTTGATACTTGTTTTAATTATTAACAGAGAACTTGTTAAAGTTTTTATATTGGGTAATATGTGCAATACAGCCAATACAGTTTTTTTTTTTTATATTTTAAAGTTGCACTTCTGTTTGTTTATGAAACTTGGTTTTATTTAATTTTTAAATTTAATAAAGATGTTACATATCACAACGGCTAAATCTGTGTCTGTATTGCATGTTTAAACCTTAATACCATAAATATTAACAGGTGTTCTGTTTACTCCTGGAGTATCAATAATCAGTTTGCAAATGATAGAGAAATGCTTAAATAATGCATTACAACCTTTAACTAAACCCCTTACGATTTTTGTTGACTAAAATCTACTGGAGATTCAGTCGACTAAAACTAGACTAAAACTAAAAACAATTCAGATTACTAAAACTAAAATGGCCTTTTAGTCAAAAGACTAAAACTTTACGCCTAGATTTAGAGTTTTGCGGGCCAAAGGGGTGTGTTAGCTACGCGTGCTTTTTTCTGGCCGCATCTTTTAAATACCAGGCTGGTATTTAGAGTCACAGAAGGGCTGCGTAGGCTCCAAAAAAGGAGCGTAGAGGATAATTTACCGCAACTTCAACTCTCGATACCAGCGGTTGCTTACGGACGCGGCCAGCTTCAAAAACTTGATCTGTGCATCGATTCCCCCATAGGAAACAAATGGAGGCAGTTTGAGCTGAAAAAAAACCTAACACCTGCAAAAAAGCAGCGTTCAGCTCCTAACGCGTGCCCCATTGTTTCCTATGGGAGAAAAACACTGCCTATGCCTGCACACCTAACAACACACTAACATGTACCCAGAGTCATACAGCACCCCTTAACCTGTACAACTGATTAACCCCTAATCTGCCGCCCCCCGCTATCGCTGACCCCTGCATATTTTTTTAACCCCTATTCTGCGCCTCCGTACACCGCGCCACCTATATTATACCTATGTACCCCTAATCTGCTGCCCCTAACACCGTCGACCCCTATATTATATTTATTAACCCCTAATCTGCCCCCCACAACGTCGCCACCAGCTACCTACCAATAATTAACCCCTAATCAGCCGACCGCATCTCACCGCTACTATAATAAAGTTATTAACCCCTAATCCGCCTCACTCCCGCCTCAAGTAACCCTATAATAGTATAACCCCTAATCTGCCCTCCCTAACATCGCCGACACCTAACTTCAATTATTAACCCCTAATCTGCCGATCGAATCTCGCCGCTACTGTAATAAATGGATTAAACCCTAAAGCACGTCTAACCCTAACACTACATCCCCCTAAGTTAAATATATATTTAAATCTAACGAAATAAATTAACTCTTATTAACTAAAGTATTCCTATTTAAAGCTAAATACTTACCTGTAAAATAAACCATAAGATAGCTACAATATAAATTATAAATATATGTAGCTATTTTAGGATTTATATTTATTTTACAGGTAAATTTTGTATTTATTTTAACCAGGTACAATAGCTATTAAATAGTTAGAGAACTATTTAATAGCTAAAATACGTTAAAATAATTACAAAATTACCTGTAAATAAATCCTAACCTAAGTTACAATTAAACCTAACACTACACTATCATAAATTAATTAAATAAAAATACCTACAATTATCTACAATTAAACCTAACACTACACTATCAATAATTAATTAATACAATATCTACAAATAAATACAATGAAATAAACTAACTAAAGTACAAAAATAAAAAAGAACTAAGTTACAAAAAATAAAAAAATATTTACAAACATTAGAAAAATATTACAACAATTTTAAACTAATTACACCTACTCTAAGCCCCCTAATAAAATAACAAAGCCCCCCAAAATAAAAAAATGCCCTACCCTATTCTAAATTTAAAAGTTCAAAGCTCTTTTACCTTACCAGCCCTGAAACAGGGCCCTTTGCGGGGCATGCCCAAAGAATTCAGCTCTTTTGCCTGTAACAAAAACACATACAATACCCCCCCTCAACATTACAACCCACCACCCACATACCCCTAATCTAACCCAAACCCCCCTCTTAAATAAACCTAACACTAAGCCCCTGAAAGATCTTCCTACCTTATCTTCACATGCCAGGTTCACCGATCCGGTCCTCGAAGTCTTGATCCAAGCCTCGGATGTGTTGATCCAAGCCCAAGCGGGGGGCTGAAGAGTGACGGTCCATCCTCGGGCTGAAGTCTGGATCCAAGCGGCGGCTGAAGAAATCCATCATCATCGGGCTGAAGTCGGAAGTCCATCATCGGGATGAAGTCTTCTATCAAGCAGCATCTTCAATCTTCTTTCTTCCGGAGCGGAGCGGAGCCATCTTCTTCCCAGCCGACGCGGATCCATCCTCTTCTAACGACGCTACTAGCCGAATGACGGTTCCTTTAAATGACGTCATCCAAGATGGCGTCCGTCGAATTCCGATTGGCTGATAGGATTCTATCAGCCAATCGGAATTAAGGTAGGAAAATTCTGATTGGCTGATGGAATCAGCCAATCAGATTGAGCTCGCATTCTATTGGCTGATCGGAACAGCCAATAGAATGCGAGCTCAATCTGATTGGCTGATCGATCAGCCAATCGGATTGAACGTGAATCTGATTGGCTGATTCCATCAGCCAATCAGAATTTTCCTACCTTAATTCCGATTAGCTGATAGAATCCTATCAGCCAATCGGAATTCGACGGACGCCATCTGGGATGACGTCCCTTAAAGGAACCGTTATTCGGCTAGTAGGCGGCGTTAGAAGAGGATGGATCCGCGTCGGCTGGGAAGAAGATGGCTCCGCTCCGGAAGAAAGAAGATTGAAGATGCTGCTTGATAGAAGACTTCATCCCGATGATGGACTTCCAACTTCAGCCCGATGATGGATTTCTTCAGCCGCCGCTTGGATCCAGACTTCAGCCCGAGGATGGACGTCACTCTTCAGCCCCCCGCTTGGGCTTGGATGAAGACTTCGGAGGCTTGGATGAAGACTTCGGAGGATGGATCGGTGAACCTGGCCATGGTGAAAATAAGGTAGGAAGATCTTCAGGGGCTTAGTGTTAGGTTATTTAAGGGGGTTTTGGGTTTAGATTAGGGGTATGTGGGTGGTGGGTTGTATGTTGGGGGGGGGGTATTGTATGTGTTTTTGTTACAGGCAAAAGAGCTGAATTCTTTGGGGCATGCCCCGCAAAGGGCCCTGTTCAGGGCTGGTAAGGTAAAAGAGCTTTGAACTTTTTTAATTTAGAATAGGGTAGGGCATTTTATTTTATTTTGGGGGGCTTTGTTATTTTATTAGGGGGCTTAGAGTAGGTGTAATTAGTTTAAAATTGTTGTAATATTTTTCTAATGTTTGTAAATATTTTTTTATTTTTTGTAACTTAGTTCTTTTTTATTTTTTGTACTTTAGTTAGTTTATTTCATTGTATATATTTGTAGATATTGTATTTAATTAATTTATTGATAGTGTAGTGTTAGGTTTTAATTGTAGATAATTGTAGGTATTTTATTTAATTAATTTATTGATAGTGTAGTGTTAGGTTTAATTGTAACTTAGGTTAGGATTTATTTTACAGGTAATTTTGTAATTATTTTAACTATTTTAGCTATTAAATAGTTCTTAACTATTTAATAGCTATTGTACCTGGTTAAAATAAATACAAAGTTACCTGTAAAATAAATATTAATCCTAAAATAGCTACAATATAATTATTATTTATATTGTAGCTATATTAGGGTTTATTTTACAGGTAAGTTATTTAGATTTAAATAGGAATAATTTATTTAATAAGAGGTTAATTTATTTCGTTAGAATAAAATTATATTTAACTTAGGGGGGTGTTAGGGTTAGGGTTAGAATTAGCTTTAGGGGTTAAAAAATTTATTAGAGTAGCGGTGAGCTCCGATCGGCAGATTAGGGGGCCTAGTTATCAAGGCCGTCAACCTCAAATACGCTGGAATTCCGCAGCGTATTTGTGGCGAGGCTGATTCGCCTTAGTTATCAAAGGCTCGAAGACCGGCAAAAGTAGAATTTTGTGACGTAAACTTCGATCCGCCGGACTCAGTCCGACACAGATCGATTCTTACGTCACTCCCAGATGTTCCGCACACAAGTGCGGCACATTCTCACTACTTTTGCTAGTTATCAAAAAACTAGCAGGTACGCTCGGCACTTTTACGGCCAGCGTACCTGGTTTTCAAAGCGCCAGCCTGGAGGCGGCGTATCCCATAGGAATCAATGGGAGTCTGACCATAGCGAAAGTACAAGTTCGCTGCTGCCAGACATCCATTGATTTCTATGGGAACTGTCTGCACCTAACACCCTAACATGTACCCCGAGTCTAAAACACCGCTAATCTGACCCCCCCTACACCGCCGCAACTAAATAAAGTTATTACCCCCTAAACCGCCGCTCCCGGAGCCCACCGCAAGCTACTCTATACATATTAACCCCTAAACCGCCGCTCCCGGAGCCCACCGCAAGCTACTCTATACATATTAACCCCTAAACCGCCGCTCCCGGAGCCCACCGCAACTATAATAAATGTATTAACCCCTAAAACCGCCGCTCCCTGAACCCGCCGCAACATATATTAAATGTATTAACCCCTATCCTGCCCCCCCTACACCGTCGCCACCTATAATAAATTTATTAACCCCTAATCTGCACCCCTACACCGTCGCCACCTATAATAAATTTATTAACCCCTATCCTGCCCCCCCACTACCGCCGCCGCCACTGTAATAAAATTATTAACCCCTAAACCTAACCCTAACCCTAACGCCCCCCCTAACTTAAATATTAATTAAATAAATCTAAATAAATTAACTCTTATTAACTAAATGAATCCTATTTAAAACTAAATACTTAACATTAAAATAAACCCTAAGATAGCTACAATATAATTAATAATTATATTATAGCTATCTTAGGATTTATATTTATTTTACAGGTAACTTTGTATTTATTTTAGCTAGTTAGAATAGTTATTAAATAGTTATTAACTATTTAATAACTACCTAGCTAAAAGAAATACAAAATTACCTGTAAATAAATCCTAACCTAAGTTACAATTAAACCTAATAATACACTATCATTAAATTAAACTAAATAAACTACCTACAAATAACTACAATTAAATACAATTACATAAACTAACTAAAGTACAAAAAAATAAAAAAAGCTAAGTTACAAAAAAATAAAAAAATAAGTTACAAACATGTTAAAAATATTACAACAATTTTAAGCTACTTACACCTAATCTAAGCCTCCTAATAAAATAACAAACCCCCCCAAAATAAGAAAAATCCCTACCCTATTCTAAATTAAATAAATTTCAAAGCTCTTTTACCTTACCAGCCCTTAAAGGGCCATTTGTGGGGGCATGCCCCAAAAAGTTCAGCTCTTTTGCCTGTAAAAGAAAATACAACCCCCCCCCAACATTAAAACCCACCACCCACATACCCCCTAATCTAACCCAAACCCCCCTTACAAAAACCTAACACTAATCCCCTGAAGATCATCCTACCTTGAGGTCATCTTCACTCAGCCGAGCCACCGATGGAACTGAAGAGGACATCCGGAGCGGAAGAAGTTAATCCTCCAAGCGGCGCTGAAGAAATCTTCCATCCGATGAAGTCATCATCCAGGCGGCGTTGAAGAAGTCTTTGATCCGGCCGATGTCATCTTCCAAGAGGCGCTGAAGATGTCTTCTATCCGGGCGAAGTCATCTTCCAAGCCGGGTCTTGAATCTTCCTTCCGCCGACGCGGAACCACCTTCTTCACCTACGGACTACGACGAATGACGGCTCCTTTAAGGGACGTCATCCAAGATGGCGTCCCTCAATTCCGATTGGCTGATAGGATTCTATCAGCCAATCGGAATTAAGGTAGGAAAAATCTGATTGGCTGATGGAATCAGCCAATCAGATTGAGCTCGCATTCTATGGCTGTTCGATCAGCCAATAGAATGCGAGCTCAATCTGATTGGCTGATTGGATCAGCCAATCGGATTGAACTTGAATCTGATTGGCTGATTCCATCAGCCAATCAGATTTTCCTACCTTAATTCCGATTGGCTGATAGAATCCTATCAGCCAATCGGAATTGAGGGGACGCCATCTTGGATGACGTCCCTTAAAGGAGCCCGTCATTCGTCGTAGTCCGTCGGTGAAGAAGGTGGTTCCGCGTCGGCGGAAGGGAAGATTCAAGACCCGGCTTGGAAGATGACTTCGCCCGGATAGAAGACATCTTCAGCGCCTCTTGGAAGATGACATCGGCCGGATCAAAGACTTCTTCAGCGCCGCCTGGATGATGACTTCATCGGATGGAAGATTTCTTCAGCGCCGCTTGGAGGATTAACTTCTTCCGCTCCGGATGTCCTCTTCAGTTCCATCGGTGGCTCGGCTGAGTGAAGACGACTCAAGGTAGGATGATCTTCAGGGGATTAGTGTTAGGTTTTTGTAAGGGGGGTTTGGGTTAGATTAGGGGTATGTGGGTGGTGGGTTTTAATGTTGGGGGGGGTTGTATTTTCTTTTACAGGCAAAAGAGCTGAACTTTTTGGGGCATGCCCCCACAAATGGCCCTTTTAAGGGCTGGTAAGGTAAAAGAGCTTTGAAATTTATTTAATTTAGAATAGGGTAGGGATTTTTCTTATTTTGGGGGGGTTTGTTATTTTATTAGGGGGCTTAGATTAGGTGTAAGTAGCTTAAAATTGTTTTAATATTTTTAACATGTTTGTAACTTATTTTTTATATTTTTTGTAACTTAGCTTTTTTTATTTTTTGTACTTTAGTTAGTTTATGTAATTGTATTTAATTGTAGTTATTTGTAGGTAGTTTATTTAGTTAATTTAATGATAGTGTAGTATTAGGTTTAATTGTAACTTAGGATTTAGATTTATTTTACAGGTAATTTTGTATTTCTTTTAGCTAGGTAGTTATTAAATAGTTAATAACTATTTAATAACTATTCTAACTAGCTAAAATAAATACAAAGTTACCTGTAAAATAAATATAAATCCTAAGATAGCTATAATATAATTATTAATTACATTGTAGCTATCTTAGGGTTTATTTTACAGGTAAGTATTTATTTTTAAATAGGAATATTTATTAAAGTATAGTGTAGTGTTAGGTGTAATTGTAACTTTGGTTAGGATTTATTTCACAGGTACATTTCTCTTTATTTTAGCTAGGTAAGCTATTAAATAGTTAATAACTATTTAATAGTTATTGTACATGGTTAAAATAAATTGAAAGTTACCTGTCAAATAAATATAAATCCTAAGATAGCTAGAATATATTATTATTTATATTGTAGCTATATTAGGGTTTATTTTAAGGTAAGTATTTAGTTTTAAATAGGATTCATTTAGTTAATAAGAGTTAATTTATTTAGATTTATTTAATTAATATTTAAGTTAGGGGGGCGTTAGGGTTAGACTTAGGTTTAGGGGTTAATAATTTTATTACAGTGGCGGCGGCGGTAGTGGGGGGCAGGATAGGGGTTAATAAATTTATTATAGGTGGCGACGGTGTAGGGGGGCAGGATAGGGGTTAATAGGTTTAATATAGGTTTGCGGCGGGTTATGGAGCGGCGGGTTTAGGGGTTAAACTATTTATTTAGTTGCGGAGAGGTGCGGGATCAGCAGATAGGGGTTAATAATTTTTATAATAGAGGGCGACGGTGTAGGGGGGGGCAGGATAGGGGTTACTAGGGTATACTGAATGGTGGCAGCGGTGTCCGGGAGCGGCGGTTTAGGGGTTAATACATTTATAAGAGTTGCGGCAGGGTCTAGGAGCGGCGGTTTAGGGGTTAGTAACTTTATTTAGTTGAGGGGGGCTCCGGGGGCGCCGGTATAGGGGGTAGAACAGTGCAGTTTAGTGTGAGTGCTTAGTGACAGGCTAGCAATAAAGCTGGGAAAAAGCCGAAGGGCAGCGAGATCGGATGAGTGATAACTGTCACAGTCCGCTGCTCATCGCCCCGCGGCTTTTTGACAGCTTTATTTGATAACTTAGGCGAACGTATTCAAGGTCCGCGGCGGCGAAGGTAGGCGAGCTTAGGCGGGCGTATTGGGCCGGCGAAGCCAGAAAAGTAGACGGCTTGATAACTACCCCCCTATGGGTTAATACTTGAAGTTAGGTGTCGGCGATATTAGGGAGGGCAGATTAGGGGTTAATACTATTTCTTATAGGGTTATTGAGGCGGGAGTGAGGCGGATTAGGGGTTAATAACTTTATTATAGTAGCGGTGCGGTCCGCTCGGCAGATTAGGGGTTAATAAGTGTAGGCAGGTGGAGGCGACGTTGAGGGGGGCAGATTAGGGGTTAATAAATATAATATAGGGGGTCGGCGGTGTTAGGGGCAGCCGATTAGGGGGTACATAGCTATAATGTAGGTGGTAGCGGCTGTGCGGGTCGGCAGATTAGGGGTTAAAAAAATTTTAATAGAATGGCGGCGATGTGGGGGGACCTCGGTTTAGGGGTACATAGGTAGTTTATGGGTGTTAGTGTACTTTAGAGCACAGTAGTTAAGAGCTTTATGAACCAGGCGTTAGCCCAGAAAGCTCTTAACTACTGACTTTTTTCTGCGGCTGGAGTTTTGTCGTTAGATTTCTAACGCTCACTTCAGCCAAGACTCTAAATACCGGCATTAGAAAGATCCCATTGAAAAGATAGGATACGCAAATGGCGTAGGGGGATCTGCGGTATGGAAAAGTCGCGGCTGGAAAGTGAACGTTAGACCCTTTCCTGACTGACTCCAAATACCAGAGGGCGGTAAAAACCAGCGTTAGGAGCCTCTAACGCTGGTTTTGACGGCTACCGCCCAACTCTAAATCTAGCCGTAAGACTAAATTGAAACTTGCCGTCAAAATTAACACTGATATTTACCGTATATTGATATATAGGTTAGAATTAGGTCATATTATATTTCCTTCAATGTGTCTCATCTACCAAAGTTAATGTTCAACCTTTCATTAAGCGGTGGAAAGTTGCTGTTCCTTTAGGGGATTGCTATGTTCCTTTGTTTTATTCACATGTTTAAAAGTTGGGGATTGCTATAGCCAATGTCTACCTTTCCACATGTATATACCAATCAATGATGTAATGTATGGGGATATATAGGTATACTTTGTATTTGCCTATAAGGCAATTCACTTAACCCAATATGAGCATCAAAAGTTGCTTGTTTTCAAATGCCTCTAGTTAAGATTTCAGGTTGGGGTCTTAAGGCGCACATTGTGCTTTTTTATTTTTTAGCCCAGTTATTGGATAATCTCTTTATTGTTAAAGGGAAGTTTTAGATCTATCTACCCTATACATTATTTAAAACTAGACATAGGATGTCATTACAATGATCACCCCACCGATGCTCAGCTAAAACACTACCTATTCCTTAGAAATTCACACTTTTCGCTGGGTATTAAACCCACAGAGCTCAATACTCTAGTATTTGGTTATGGTCATATGTGTATATACTTATATGGTCTGTCTGTTGTTGGGTGTAGGGCCCACACCCAGACAGTATGACTCATCCATATTATTACAGACATACCTAGGTTTACGTAGTACCAACATAGTCCTCGCATTACACTGAGGATACTTTGACTTAGAATATGTTTCCCTTTCGTTCCTTACCATTCCTCTGATTACTCTTACTCCCCACTCATTAACAACACTGAGGTAGGTTGCCTGTTATGCGTAATGTCAGTGGAGGTTGATTAGGTGTAGGCTGAAGCTCTATATTATTGATGATCCCCTTTTATTTTCAGATTGGCTGGTCTGGGCTGGATAGTGTTTTTTTTTACATAGTATTAGTATACCCTGGTCAAATCTTACTATGCTATTCGATTAATCTCCGCCCCCCCATCCGCTCCCCCCCCTCTATATGGTACCCTGACACTGTGGAACAGTGTTCAGGGTCCTCTTGCACGGTTTTCCTTGAAACATACGGCAATCTGCAATTACCCCTTCTTTATTAGATACCCATTTCTAGGAGGCCCCAAAGTGTTTAGGTTTATATTTTTAGTTTTTTATCATGGCCTTAGTTTGATATTTATATTCTACATCATTTTGGTTAATATGATACCTATTATGTTTTACTGTTTAAAAAAACAAAAACACACATTTTTAGGTTTATCTTTTCAATGAAGCAGAATTGAATGTATGAAACGATTCAAGTGATCATTATGTTTTTCTTCTTACATATGTTTATGATTTTTGCTGTGATTTATCTGTTATTCAGCATTTCCAACCTCAATAAAAATTATTAAAAAAAAAAGCTGTGAAGTGAGTGGGAAGGAGGGAGGAAGGGCAATAAGGGGGATCCTATGTGTGATCCATTGTGGGAAAGGGATCTGGGGGGGTGTAGGGTAATGAGGGGGGCAGCTACACTACAGAAAAAATTGTCTATGTTTTGTAAGCACCTAAGATGGCGGCAAATAGGTAGAGGGGGGAGGGTTAGAGAGCTGTTTGGGGGAAATCAGGGAGGTTGCTGGGTAAAAGGGGATCTTACACTGCAGAAAATATTTAATATATATATATATATATATTAACAAAAGCAGCGTTTTATTTTAGTACTGGCAGACTTTCTGCCAGTACTTAAGACGGCGGTGACAGTTGTAAGGTGGGGGAGGGAAGAGAGCTGTTTGAGAGGGGTCAGGGAGGGATCAGGGGGTGGGATGTGTCAGGTGGGAGTCTGATCTCTACACTAAAGCTAAAATTAACCCTACAAGCTACCTAATAAACCCCATTCACTGCTGGGCATAATACACGTGTGGTGCTGCATTTAGCGGCCTTCTAATTACCAAAAAGCAACGCCAAAGCCATACATGTCTGCTATTTCTGAACAAAGGGGATCCCAGAGAAGCATTTACAACCATTTGTGCCATAATTGCACAAGCTGTTTGTAAATAATTTCAGTGAGAAACCTGATCTCCTGCTCTTCGCTCTGTATTTACTGTAACAAATTTACATTTTTTATATTAATGAGCCTATGACTAGAAACGTTTAGACCATTTGTAACAAATTTAAATTATTTATATTAATGAGCCTATGACTAGAAACATTTAGACCATTTGTTTTAACTTATTAAATATAATTTATTTCAAACAGTACTTTGAGCCTATGACTAGAAATGTTTAGACCATTTGTAACAAATTTACATTTTTTATATTAATGAGCCTATGACTAGAAACATTTAGAACAATTTGTTTTAACATATAAAATTTATTTGAATCAGTACTTTTAGCTGTCTATCTTAAAAACTCTTAGGCATTAATACACAGATACAATTTGTTTTCTTCATGGCATAATTTAGCAAAAAGACTTAATTTTTAGTTTAAATAAGTATTGGAAGTAGTATAAACATTATTGCAAACTCTGCTGACATAGACTGCTAAAGACACGTGCACGCTCCTGAGCTCACCTAGGATTATTCTATAACAAAGGATACAGCATATGTAGGTACCATATATACAGCTATATATAATAATATAAGGAGACCAGACTCTCAAACACAGATATTTATTTTATATTATGTGACAGTAATTACTGTGTGATCCCCTCTCTGTACTGCGCTGCAGCATATGCAGGTACCATATATACAGCTATTAATAATAATATAAGGAGACCAGACTCTCATACACAGATAATTATTTTATATTATATAACAGTAATTACTGTGTGATCCCCTCTCTGTACTGTGCTGCAGCATATGTAGGTACCGTATATACAGCTATATATATATATATTATGAGACCAGACTATCAAACACAGATATTTATTTTATATTATATAACAGTAATTACTGTGTTATCCCTTCTCTGTACTGCACTGCAGCATATGTAGGTACCATATATACAGCTATATATATATAATATAAGGAGACCAGACTTTCATACACAGATATTTATTTTATATTATGTGACAGTAATTACTGTGTGATCCCCTCTGTACTGCGCTGCAGCATATGTAGGGACCATATATACAGCTATATATAATATGAGACCAGACTCTCATACACAGATATTTATTTTATATTATGTGACAGTTATGACTGTGTGATCCCCTCTCTGTACTGTGCTGCAGCATATGTAGGTACCATATATACAGCTATATATAATATAAGGAGACCAGACTCTCATACACAAATATTTATTTTATATTATGTGACAGTAATTACTATGTGATCCACTCTCTGTACTGCGCTGCAGCATATGTAGGTACCATATATACAGCTATATATATTATATAAGGAAACCAGACTCTCATACACAGATATTTATTTTATATTATATGACAGTAATTACTGTGTGATCCCCTCTCTGTACTGCGCTGCAGCATATGTAGGTACCATATATACAGCTATATATATATAAATATAATATAAGGAGACCAGACTCTCATACACAGATATTTATTTTATATTATGTGACAGTAATTACTGTGTGATCCCCTCTCTGTACTGCGCTGCAGCATATGTAGGTACCATGTATACAGCTATATATAATAATATAAGGAGACCAGACTCTCATACACAGATATTTATTTTATATTATGTAACAGTAATTACTGTGTGATCCCCTCTCTGTACTGTGCTGCAGCATATATAGGTACCATATATACAGCTATATATATAATATAAGGAGACCAGACTCTCATACACAGATATTTATTTTATATTATGTGACAGTAATTACTGTGTGATCCCCTCTCTGTACTGCGCTGCAGCATATGTAGGTACCATGTATACAGCTATATATAATATGAGACCAGACTCTCATACACAGATATTTATTTTATATTATGTGACAGTAATTACTGTGTGATCCCCTCTCTGTACTGCGCTGCAGCATATGTAGGTACCATGTATACAGCTATATATAATAATATAAGGAGACCAGACTCTCATACACAGATATTTATTTTATATTATGTAACAGTAATTACTGTGTGATCCCCTCTCTGTACTGTGCTGCAGCATATGTAGGTACCATATATACAGCTATATATATAATATAAGGAGACCAGACTCTCATACACAGATATTTATTTTATATTATGTGACAGTAATTACTGTGTGATCCCCTCTCTGTACTGCGCTGCAGCATATGTAGGTACCATGTATACAGCTATATATAATATGAGACCAGACTCTCATACACAGATATTTATTTTATATTATGTGACAGTAATTACTGTGTGATCCCCTCTCTGTACTGCGCTGCAGCATATGTAGGTACCATGTATACAGCTATATATAATAATATAAGGAGACCAGACTCTCATACACAGATATTTATTTTATATTATGTGACAGTAATTACTGTGTGATCCCCTCTCTGTACTGCGCTGCAGCATATGTAGGTACCATATATACAGCTATATATATAATATAAGGAGACCAGACTCTCATACACAGATATTTATTTTATATTATGTGACAGTAATTACTGTGTGATCCCCTCTCTGTACTGCGCTGCAGCATATGTAGGTACCATATATACAGCTATATGTATAATATAAGGAGACCAGACTCTCATACACAGATATTTATTTTATATTATGTGACAGTAATTACTGTGTGATCCCCTCTCTGTACTACGCTGTAGCATATGTAGGTACCATATATACAGCTATATATTATATAAGGAGACCAGACTCTCATACACAGATATTTATTTTATATTATGTGACAGTAATTACTGTGTGATCCCCTCTCTGTACTGCACTGCAGCATATGTAGGTACCATATTTACAGCTATATATATAATATAAGGAGACCAGACTCTTATACACAGATATTTATTTTATATTATGTGATAGTAATTACTGTGTGATCCCCTCTCTGTACTGTGCTGCAGCATATGTAGGTACCATATATACAGCTATATATATAATATAAGGAGACCAGACTCTCATACACAGATATTTATTTTATATTATGTGACAGTAATTACTGTGTGATCCCCTCTCTGTACTGCACTGCAGCATATGTAGGTACCATATATACAGCTATATATAATAATATAAGGAGACCATACATTAATCTACACAAATATTTTATTTTATCCCCAGTTCATACACAATGTGCACAATACACAGACATCACTGGCTCACAGACAGCAGCATTATTATTATGTGACAGTTTATCTAGTGCAGGATTCTCACACAGGCACCATCTTTATATACACAGAATGCAGCATTATTATTATGTGACAGTTTATCTAGCGCAGGATTCTCACAAAGGCATCATCACCCCGTACCCAGAATGCAGCATGAAGAGGCTCAGTGAAGGTGACAGTGACGGTGTGTAAGTGTCTGATCGGGTCACACAGCTCATAAAAGGTCAGACGCCCAGTCTCATAGTCCAGCAGTATTGCTACTGTGTCACATGATAGAGGGGGGTGTAATGAGGTGTATATTCTGTTATTTGTCATGCAAATACTTTTATTAAAACTACACAAACCCCAGCACTTGTTATTATTTCCTATCACAGACTGATCTCCTCTCCTCCCCATACTGGTATAACAAACCCCTAGACACCAGTCCCCTGATTTACTGATCTGCACTTCCCAGTAATGTCGTCCTGAGGAAAAGCTCCTGGTGCTTAATACCTGAGAATAATCTGTAAATCTCTCTGGTGTTTCTGGTCGCTGCTGGTTTATGAGTGACCAGAATACAGTTTTCAGGTCACCTGATACAATAACATTATTATGAGCTGTGTTTATATCCAGTAATATGTCTGATGGCACCTGCATATAGATCACTCTCTTTACATCAGTCACAATATCAGCTAAACCTATGTATAAGGTCACTGAGATCAGACCCTCATCTAAATCCCCTCCAGCAGGGACCTGTTTATCACCTCTCTGTGTGACCTCATTATCTCCCTGCTCAGCACCACAAAAGTCATCTCTGTGTGATTCCTGTAGGACAGTTAATGGGTCAGTCATGTTGCACAGCTCCTCAATGTGACAAATCCTCCTGGTCAGCTCGTCCTTCTCTTTTTTCAGCTGCTGGATCAGATCAGAGATTGTGAGTAAAACCTGCTCCTGCTGCCGGGTGATCTCACTCAGCACTCGCTTCTCTAGGTCTTCCAGCTGTCTCCTGATGTCCCTAATCAGGGCAGTGAATCTCTCTGTTACACCAGCTGCTTTCTCTTGCACCCCTCTCCTGTGCTCCTGCAGACTCTGGACTCTTTTCTCAGTCTTCTCTCTCTTTGTGGTCAGTTTCTGCAGAACATTTCTCAGTTTCTCTTTCTTCTTCTCAGAAGCCTCATTCAGCAGCTCCACCTGGTGTCCCCTGTGCTCTCCGGCCAGGGAGCAGGTCGCACAGATACAGGCAGCATCTTTAGTGCAGTAATATTTCAGCAGCTCCTTGTGTTTGGTGCATTTTCTGTTACCCCAGGAAGTGGTGGGTTCAGTTAAGACGTGTTCCTCAGACTTGCTGTGTGACCTCACATGGAAGTCACAAAAAGACTCCTCACACATTAGACACGATTTAGTAGCAGGGTGAACACAGTAAGTGCAGAAGATCCCAGTCTCATTTACAGACTCAGTAGGTTGGAAAGTCTCTGCTATATTACGTAGCCTCAGGTTCCTTTTGAGTTCAGGTCTCCTCCTAAACCTTTGTTGACATTCAGGACAGGAATACTCCCCCTCCTCCTGGTTGTCCCATGTTTGGTTAATACAGCTCAGGCAGTAGGTATGGCCACAGCTGAGGGTTACAGGATCTGTATAAATGCTCACACAGACAGGGCAAGTTACCTCCTCTCTCAGGTCAGCAGACGCCATGCTTGTATGTAGCAAGAAGAAATGAAACAAAATGCCTCTTCCTCTACAGCACAGGGTGTGGTAAGTTTATCTCTGGGACACAATCCAATTAACCTCATATCTGCCTAGCTGCAGTTTTAATGTCTCTTCTTTCGGTGCTCACGTGTTATAAGTTCATACAGTGCGGATCAGGTCCGACAGACATCGCTGAATGTGGAGAGCAATATGCTCTCCATATTCAGCATTGCACCAGCAGCTCTTGCGAGCTGCTGGTGCAACGCTGCCCCCCTGCAGATTCGCGGCCAATCGGCCGTCAGCAAGGGGGTGTCAACAATCAACCCGATCGTACTCAATCGGGTTGAATTCCGGTGAGGCACTAGATATGATACGCCGGAGCAACACATGTACAGAGGGCCGCAAGTACCCCCAACAGGGCAGGTTTAAATGATAGCTGAACCAGTACACAGGTGACATAATCAGGTGATGGGTGAGAGCAAGTTAGTAACCACTGAGCTACTCATCAGTTGATTACTTCACCTGTGCACTGATTCAGCTATAATGAAAACCTGGCCTGTTGGGGGTACTTGAGGACCATTGTTAAAAACACTGCACTAAAGCACCAGCTCATCGGAAATGTATTGATTACCTGGAGAATAAAGCACACATACTCTGCTCACTGACACCCACACACACTTTGCTCACATACACACTCACACAATTCTGTGGCACAGTGCCAGTTACTAAGCAATTAGAATGATACACAATCTCTTCTCTACTCACTACTGTATTGTAAAAATAGAAATAATTTACCATACAAATTTTAAACAAAGGACAAGTTATCAATACTGCCAACACAGCTGCTGCAATATGGTGTTCAAGAAACGCACGTGCACATCCAACTTAGGTATGCTCTTCAACAAAGGACACCAAAAGAATGAAGTACATAATAATAAAAGTAAAATAAAAAGTTTATTTATTTATTTTTTTGTGCACTTTCTATTTGAATGATGGAAATGTAATTATGACTTTCATGTTTGATTTGCTGACATGGGGCCAGTAACAGTTGATGCTAATTCTCAAAATATAAATAACTAGAAAAGTCTATTAAAATAGCATGCTCTACCTCAATCATGAAATTTTAATTTTAAATGTCTCCCTTTGACTATGTGTTTAACCAGTTACTTTACAGTGGCATTATTTCTAAAAACATTTAACTGCAATAATTACATATATTTTTTAAATGACTAATTATCTCCTTTCATTAATATAAACTTGTATAAAAGCAGCACATATTAAAAACACAATGCAACAGCTTTCAAATGATTTGTGAATTACAAGTTAACAGCAGTCTTTAAATAAATGGAGACACAGAGAAAAATAAAAATAGATACTGCATCCTCTGACTGAACAGACATAACATATATGGAGTTTGTACCTAATTAAATCAAATAACCATGAAAAAGGGAGGCTTAGCAATATTCAATGTCAAAAACTTTTATTTAAATAATGTGGACACTGCACACTTAACTTCAAATTCTGGGTTTAAAATTATGGATTTAAATTTGAATTGACCCTTTGACTTCCTGTCAGTATTGGGTTATGCTCACTTACTGTCCCCCCTGTTAATAAACTGTATCTGAACACAATTTGTGAATCACAAGAGATGTCGAATACTACTTTACTCTTCTGCTTGGTGTCATCTGTTCTTAGGTTACCTCAGCTTCCAGTTGTGTCACATGACCCTGCTCACTGCATCCTCCTTCTGATTAATCTATATATCCTTCACTTGCTAGGAGGCATCAAGAGGGGTGCCTCCTATTGGTACCAATTTCTGCTGCTAATATATTGACAGAACACAGGTGGCGCTGCAGCACAGCTTTTCCTTTGACCCATGTACTGCAATGGAGAGAAGCGATCCTGTACCTGCCTCTCGATAGCATTACATGGGGGGGGGAAATATTTTTTTGGGGACTTTTTTTTTTTATTAAAATTTAATTAAGCTTTGGCCACATATGGCAGGGTAGGCACTGCCTCCCCTGCCTCCTATGAGTGCACGTCCCTGTAGATAGGCCCCTTTATCTGCAGCTGGTTCTGGCTCTCTTTCTATAGCATTATTATATTCCTTAGCCCGTAATATACACATTTATAGTAACATGAGACAGATAGTGATGTGTGTGAAATGTTTACTGTCATTTACACCTACAGGGAAAGGTAATATAAAGTTTTAAATTCAAGCCTTGGGTTTCTATTGCATGGTGACCCCCTGACTGCACATTATCAGGACAGGCTCAGACAGTGCTGGGTGTCTATTGCATGGTGACCCCTGACTGCACATTATCAGGACAGGCTCAGACAGTGCTGGGTGTCTATTGCATGGTGACCCCCTGACTGCACATTATCAGGACAGGCTCAGACAGTGCTGGGTGTCTATTGCATGGTGACCCCTGACTGCACATTATCAGGACAGGCTCAGACAGTGCTGGGTGTCTATTGCATGGTGACCCCCTGACTGCACATTATCAGGACAGGCTCAGACAGTGCTGGGTGTCTATTGTATGATGACCCCTGACTGCACATTATCAGGACAGGCTCAGACAGTGCTGGGTGTCTATTGCATGGTGACCCCTGACTGCACATTATCTGGACAGGCTCAGACAGTGCTGGGTGTCTATTGTATGGTGACCCCTGACTGCACATTATCAGGACAGGCTCAGACAGTGCTGGGTGTCTATTGCATGGTGACCCCTGACTGCACATTATCTGGACAGGCTCAGACAGTGCTGGGTGTCTATTGTATGGTGACCCCTGACTGCACATTATCAGGAGAGGCTCAGACAGCGCTGGGTGTCTATTACATGGTGAAACCTGATTGCACATTATCAGGACAGGCTCAGACAGTGCTGGGTGCCTATTGTATGGTGACCCCTGACTGCACATTATCAGGACAGGCTTAGACAGTGCTGGGTGTCTATTGCATGGTGACCCCCTGACTGTATATTATCAGGACAGGCTCAGACAGTGCTGGATGTCTTTTGTATGGTGACCCCATGACTGCACATTATCAGGACAGGCTCAGACAGTGCTGGGTGTCTATTACATAGTGACCCCTGACTGCACATTATCAGGATAGGCTCAGACAGTGCTGGGTGTGTTTTACATAGTGACCCCCTGACTGCACATTATCAGGACAGGCTCAGACAGTGCTGGGTGTCTATTGTATGGTGACCCCTTGACTGCACATTATCAGGACAAGCTCAGACAGTGCTGGGTGTCTATTACATAGTGACCCCTGACTGCACATTATCAGGACAGGCTCATACAGTGCTGGGTGTGTATAACATAGTGACCCCCTGACTGCACATTATCAGGACAGGCTCAGACAGTGCTGGGTGTCTATTGTATGGTGACCCCCTTGCTGCACATTATCAGGACAGGCTCAGACAGTGCTGGGTGTTTATTGTATGGTGACCCCCTGACTGCACATTATCAGGTCAGGCTCATACAGTGCTGGGTGTCTATTGTATGGTGACCCCTTGTCTGCAGATTATCAGGACAGCTTTAGACAGTGAGGCCTACTTATCAAGCCGTCAACTGTGCTGCATTCGACGGAACCAATACGCTCACCTGACATCGCCTAACATCGCGGCCGAGGACCTGAATACGCTCTCCATATTTATAAAGAAAGCTGTCAAAAAGCCGCGCACCAAGTACGGGGCAATGAGCAGCGGACTGTTGTTAACTAACAGTCATCGATCTTGCTGCTATTCGGCCTTTTCCCAGCTTTATTTATATCCTGTCACTAAACACCGCTACTATACTAAAATGTTTAACCCCTATCCCACTGCTTCCGGAGTCCACCGCAACTCTAATAAACTTATTAACCCCTATTCCCCTGCTCCCTGACAACGCCACAACTAACTAAATGTATTAACCCCTATCCCTCTGCTCCCGTAGCCCACCGCAACTAAATAAATGTATTAACCCCTAAACCCCTGGCCTCCCACATCACTACCACTTAATAAACCTATTAACCCCTAAACCGCCAGCACCCCTCATCGTCATAAACTAAATTAACCTATTAACCCCTAAACCTAACAACCCCTTAACTTTACATTAAATGTCATACATTAAAATAACATTTTTTCCCCATCCGATGCAGAGAGAGCCACTCTGTGGCCCTCTCTGCACTGGACATCGATGGCCGAAAATCGTTGGTGGGTGGGAGCCGAAGTGGGAGACGGGTGGGCGGCCATCGATGGCTTCTTTGATTAAGAGGGGTGCGGAATCGGGGGCGGGGTCGCCGGGGGTGCGCATGGACGCGCGCGTGCACGGGGAGGGAGTGGGTGGGAACCGCTGCACTACAGAAAAAATGTATACTTATAAGTGGGAGAAAGGGGGGAGGGAATGGGTTAATAAAATAGCTAAGGGATCTGGGAGGGGGTGGGGGGGAAGCTACACTACAGAAAAAAAAAGGTAATTTTTTTTTCTATTTTTTGTATAAACTGGGTACTGGCAGACAGCTGCCAGTACCCAATATGGCTCCAAATAAGGTACATGGGGAGGATTAGAGAGCTGTTTGGGGGGGGGGGGGGGGGGATCAGGGAGGTTGGGGGCTAAGGGGGGACCCTACACAGCAGCATATGTAAATATGCTATTTAAAAAAATATATACCTTTTTATTTTAGTACTGGCAGACTTTCTGCCAGTACTTAAGATGGTGGGGACAATTGTGGGGTGGGGGAGGGAAGAGAGCTGTTTGGGAAGGATCAGGGGGTGTGATGTGTCAGGTGGGAGTCTGATCTCTACATTAAAGCTAAAATTAACCCTGCAAGCTCCCTACAAGCTACCTAATTAACCCCTGCACTGCTGGGCATAATACACGTGTGATGCGTAGCAGCATTTAGCGGCCTTCTAATTACCAAAAAGCAACGCCAAAGCCATATATGTCTGCTATTTCTGAACAAAGGGGATCCCAGAGAAGCATTTACAACCATTTGTGCCATAATTGCACAAGCTGTTTGTAAGTGATTTCAGTGAGAAACCTAAAATTGTGAAAAAGTTTGTGAAAAAGCGATTTTTTTATTTTTTTGTTTGATCGCATTTGGCGGTGAAATGGTGGCATGAAATATACCAAAATGGGCCTAGATCAATACTTTGGGTTGTCAACTACACTAAAGCTACAATTAACCCTACAAATTCAAATGGAACCTCACCAGTGCCCCATAATGTCATCTCTAAAGTTAAAATAGACCTTAAAGATTCCTTACTACATGATACATGGAGAATACTGAATTATAATAATAAGGACTACACGTTCTACTCCCCACCCCACAAATGTTATTTTAGGATAGATTACATCATGCTAGATGTACACATCTTATCCCTGGCTACTAAATCAGAAATCCACTCTTGTACATGGTCAGATCACTCAGCTGTTGAATGCATACTCAAATGGCCCAATATGCCTCTAACAAAGTATATATGGCGGTTAGATAATCCTATTTTAGATGACCCAATACACTTTCAAACAATAGAACGAAATCTAATAGAATACTTCTATCTTAATGAAGGCTCGGTTGTGGATAATAGAATATTATGGGAAGCACACAAAGGGGTTATAAGAGGAGATGTCATGAAAATCAAAACAAAAACAACAGATCCTGCAACTAACACTGGATAGAATAGCAGATATTGAAACAAAACACAAATCTGATCCCACGAACGACAAATTACTCCAAGAGTAATCTACACAAAAGCAAGCTTTAGCTGTTATCTTAAATAAGGAACATAAGAGAGAATCTTTAAAACTAAATCAGAGATATTATGATGAAGACAACAAATGCCATAAATTGTTAGCAAGAAAGCTAAAACGGAAAACACATAGATCCTATGTTCTTAAAATTAATGACAACATACAGACATATTACAATACCCAAGATATTGCAGAATCCTTTTGGAAATATTATGAGGCCCTTTATAACCTATCTACAGGCATAACCTAGGATGCCAACATGACATCTCACAATAGAATGGAAAAAATACAGAAATACTTAGAGAAAATAATAATGCCCAAGTTAGACAAAAAACAAAGTGAGGATATTTCAGGGCCAATAACAGTAATATAGATAAAGTCATTCATTAAAGACTTACCAGTAGACAAAGCCCCAGGACCCGACGGATTCACAAATGCGTATTACAAGAAATTTAAAGACATTCTTGCCCCCCAATTATGTACTCTTTTCAATGATATTTCTGATGTTAACCCATAGCTCCCTAGAGGCTCACATAACTCTCCTCCCCAAACCGGGTAAATCTTCCATGCAAATTGAAAATTATAGGCCAATTTCACTCTTGAACACAGATATCAAATTTTTTGCCAAATTGCTAGCCAATCGCCTAACTGAGGTAATGCCAGACCTGATTAATAAAGACCAAGTTGGCTTCATAAAATCAAGAGAAGCTAGGGACAAAACTGTCCGAGCAGTACAAATATTATTGCATGCCAAAACATCACATACACCCCTAGTGGTTATATCCACGGATGCTGAAAAAGCATTTGACCGCATATGTTGGTCTTTCCTAAGATGCTCACTGCAAAATTTTGGATTAAGTTCATGGTTCATCGAACAAAATATTCTCGTTATATGCATCTCCAATGGCAAAGCTCTGGATTAATGGTACATTATCTAACTAATTTCATATAACAAACGGGACAAGACAGGGGTTTCCCCTCTCACCCTTACTGTTCACTTGTGTAATAGAGTCGTTGGCAACACAAATTAGGTCAGAACAATCAATACAAGGAATCGGTATAGGGAGCACAGAACACAACATTCTCCTATATGCAGATGATGTTTTACTATTTACCACAAACCCAGATATCTCTATCCCAAAAATATTGTCAATATTTGAGGAATTCAGATGGGTATCATACTATAAAATAAACTTTACCAAATCCGTTTAGTCTCTACCACATCTCCAGCTTAGGACTATCCTCTATATCCACATACAAGAAAGTTAATGTTCACATACCTAGCTGATACTGCCCATGGATAAGCAGGTTGAAAGCTTTTCAACTTAAAAGAGTGTTGTTTTTGAGAGGCACCACATTTGCTAATATTGAGGAATGCTGTTTCTGGAAAGAATTCAGTGGTGTTTACAGTATTAAACTGCCATGTCTCAACGGAAGGGCCAGAAAATGGATAAACCAACTAAAATAACACAGTCTACCCCCTCTGTGACTGCCTTCTTCCACTCCTCTGAAACCACGCCATCAGAATTGCCTCCCCAAAGGGAAAATATAACCCCAGACCGACTAGTGGAGTCCTCGTCTCTGCACCATAGTACATTGCAATTGCTGCGTTCTCAACTGGCAGATCTTCCATCTAAATCCGATATTACATAATTGAGATCTTTCATAAAGGAGGAAATGAAGGACCTCAAGAAGGATTTGACAGACATGGGTGCCCGGATTGAATACCTAGAGGAGGGTCAAGACGCTCTCAACAACTTAGTCAGTTCTAACATGACCCTATTATCAATACAAGACTCCATAGTCCAAGGTCTCCAGGAAAAACTGTAGGACCTAGATAATTGCGGAAGACGCAATAACCTCAGGATAAGGGGGGTGCCTGAGGAGGTCCAACAGGACCAATTGAAGGCATATTTGAAAGACTTGTTTACTTTCTTACTCCCCAGATCTCCCATACTCCAGATGGAAGATATAGAGCGAATTCACAGGGCGCTTAGACCTCCCTCAAAACCACCTGCACCCCCGAGAGATGTAATTATAAAGTTCCTACATCATACCACCAAGGAAGACTTGTGGCACGCAGCAAGGACTCAAAGGGAAATTTCATTCAGGGGTTACTCCCTACAAATATACCAGGACTTGTGTCCACAAACTATTCAAAGAAGAAAAGAGGGGAGATTTATCACCAAAACTCTCCAGGACAACAGTATGAAATGCCTGATGAAATGACCCGTAGGTCGAGAAACGCGTTGATGTATGCTTATGTTTTTAATCTAACTCAATAAAATACGAGTTTTTACTTCTCCACTTGCTCTACGTTCTCCTGTTTCTTGATTGGTCCGTTGACCCGTCATATCATCTGTGACGTATGGTTATTGGCTACTCCCGGAACAGCTCCCACTTCTGACGCTGACTGCATGTGGCCGCTGATTGGCTGATGGGCTCTGTGATCCCACGTCCAAGCTTTGGAGCGTTTGTCTGTCGGGCGACAGAAAGTCCCGTCCTGCTCTACTAGGCATCCATATATGCCGCCACTTTTGTGAGTACATCTACTTACGTGCTGTTACACTGTTGTGATATTTCCACTGGCATGATACTGTCCCATGAGGCGCCTCTCTTTCTCTCTGTTCATACAGGTGTTCGTCTAACCGCATTGCTCAAGAGTGCTGCCTGCTCCTCCGAGAGAGACATTGGAATCTATCACTATTTGGATGGTTTGGAACTTTGCGCACCTCACTTAGAGACTTTTTCACTCTATTTATTTGTAATTACATTTTTATATATAGCTTGGCTTCTAGGAATGTGTAAAGTATATGGACAATGAGACTTTTCTGGGGGGTTTTTTATGTTCTCTTTTTTTTTTAGGTTTATCACTTTGTTAAATTTAAATGAAAAATTAGAATCCACGATGAATGCTATGATGAGTCGGTAATAATCTCTTCATCCTTGTAATTTCATGTGCTTTGACAGTATATTTGGAAACTGTATATGTCATGTGCCTTGGCAATGTAATTTGAAAATGTATATGACCCGTAACTTTATATATGCGATGTTGTAAAACTTTATCATCTGGATTCTTAATAAAAAGTATTTGAAAAAAAAAAAAGCCTTAGAGAACACAAATAGAACATTACACGTATTTCAATTGGCAACTGAAACAACCAAATATACACAACAGGACCTCTCAAATAAGGGATTAACATTCTTTCAACAATGGTATCCTTATCATCAGTGTCACTCATAGATTACAAAACACAGAGACAAACTCAATCTTCTAAGACCCTTAACAAACTACAAGAAATTGTGTATACACACCGGGAAGATAACACATACTCTCTTCATTATATATGGTATCTTGCAGCAAACAAACCTGGGTTATATTCCACAATTTTTAAATACCTGGAGTAACGAATTAGAGATCAACATAACACACTCAGAATCCCTTAACATTTTTAGTAATATAAAAAGCTCCTCTATATCATGTAGAATTCTAGAAATGAATTATAAAATACTGCATTGTTGGTATTTAACACCAAGCAGACTCAAAAGGATATATCCCAAAAGGCATATTGTGTGCTGGAGATGTGAAAATAGTGTGGGAAACATGGCACACATCTGGTGGACATGCCAAAAGTTAACTCCTTTTTGGAAAGCAATAGCTACAGAAACCACCCGAATACTGAATAAGAACATTCCATTACAGCCGAATATATGGCTATTCCATGGGTTCCCACATTCTATTCCAAGTGAACATAAGAAATTACTTAATGTCCTATGTAACGCTGCAAAGTACGCAATAGTTAGAAATTGGAAATCTGTAGAAACACCTACAGTGACCAATTGGATACATATAAGTAATAATATGCTAAGCTTGGAGGAATATCATTTCCTTAAAACCAGACGTTGCGAAATATATCATATTATATTCTATTGGGAGTCTTATATCGCTTTAAAATTTCAGAAACATTAAATACACGAGTATGTATAATAGACCTAAATTAGATCCCAATTTAATAATACTACAAACGGAGTATCATGAAATTGATATGTAAAGTCATACATGTCTCATTGTTTAACCGGAATCAGAGCTATCATGTATAACAGATTTGTTCTAAACCAACCATTGATACCTACACTTTGTTTTGTTATGTTTTGTTTTTGTTAATTGTTTAATATTAGAGTTTAAAAAAATGTAATGTCCAAAAACCAAATTGTGTGAATATGCTTATGTGGTACTATATATACTCATGTACTGTTGAATTGTATTACTTGATTCAATGTTATGCGCTAATTTGGACAATAAAAATCAAATAATTTAAAAATAAAAAAAATTAACCCTACAAGCTCCCAAATTAACCCCTGCACTGCTGGGCATAATACATGTGTGGAGAGCAGCAGCATTTAGCGGCCTTATAA
Organism: Bombina bombina; assembly: GCF_027579735.1. NCBI lineage: Eukaryota > Metazoa > Chordata > Amphibia > Anura > Bombinatoridae > Bombina > Bombina bombina. The sequence goes on along the minus strand of NC_069505.1, from coordinate 453,528,550 downwards.
TTACCAAAAAGCAACGCCAAAGCCATATATGTCTGCTATTTCTGAACAAAGGGGATCCCAGAGAAGCATTTACAACCATTTATGCCATACTTGCACAAGTTGTTTGTAAATAATTTCAGTGAGAAACCTAAAATTGTGAAAAATTTAGCGTTTTTTTTTATTTGATCGCATTTGGCGGTAAATGGTGGCATGAGATATACCAAAATGGGCCTAGATCAATACTTTGGGTTGTCTACTACACTACACTAATGCTAAAATTGACCCTAGAAGCCAAAAAGCAATGCCAAAGCCATATATGTCTGCTATTTCTGAACAAAGGGGATCCCAGAGAAGCATTTACAACCATTTGTGCCATAATTGCACAAGTTGTTTGTAAATAATTTCAGTGAGAAACCTAAAGTTTGTGAAAAAAATTGTGAAAAAGTGAACAATTTTTTTTTTATCGCATTTGGCGGTGAAATGGTGGCATGAAATATACCAAAATAGGCCTAGATCAATACTTTGGGATGTCTTCTAAAATTTATATATATATATATGTCAAGGGATATTCAGGGATTCCTGAATACTACGCTAATTTTGAAAAAGAGTGGTTTGGAAATAGCAAAGTGCTACTTGTATTTATGGCCCTATAACTTGCAAAAAAAGCAAAGAACATGTAAACATTGGGTATTTCTAAATTTAGGACAAAATTTAGAAACTATTTAGCATGGTTGTTTTTTGGTGGTTGTAGATGTGTAACAGATTTTGGGGGTCAAAGTTAGAAAAAGTGTGTTTTTTTCGATTTTTTTTCTCAGATTTTATAAAAAAAATTATAGTAAATTATAAGATATGATGAAAATAATTGTATCTTTAGAAAGTCCATTTAATGGCGAGAAAAACAATATATAATATGTGTGGGTACAGTAAATGAGTAAGAGAAAAATTACAGCTAAACACAAACACCGCAGAAATGTAAAAATAGCCCTGGTCCTTAAGTGTAAGAAATTTAAAAAAATGGCTTTGTCCTTAAAGGGTTAAACAAATAAGAGATATATAGTTTGTATGCTGCATGAATCTGTCATGTTACACCTATCCCTATTGTAAACACACACCATTTACTAAGTCATGTGACCAGTAAGGGTGTGTGTGTTTTTCTGGCTCTCCGATTGGTCAGCCATGTGTATATAATGTAGCAAGTAATTACCATTTTTATCAGCCTGAGGAAACAGTAATATTACTGAGAAACGCATCTCTGTATTTTAGCTATGTGTTTAATAAACACTTGTTTTTAAGTTTAAAGTTACTTGCTATTTTTGATCCAACTTTTTTATTTACAATAACAAACCTTTGTTGTGGTTGTTAATCACACCCTGAACTCTGCAAGCAAGCTGAAAGATATACCATACACCTGGTCATACACCTGGTTTCACTTGATCATGGAGGAGAGCTTGCCAGACAGCTCAGAGGCTCTGGCCTGCCTAGTCTGCACTACATTACACTGCTAGACCACAAGTGAGTGTAATTTATCCACCTATTAGCAAGATATTTATATTCATACAGTATTATGCTATGTGGGGATTGTCTCTTATATTTATAGAGCACACATCAGAGTGAAACACACTCCTTTGCAGTTGTTCCTGTCATATATACCTGGAGAGAGTTCACCATACAACTCAGAGGATGCGGTCTGCTTAGTTTGCACTACATTACAGTGCTTGAATACATGTGAGTGTATTTGATTCAAAATGGTATATCTAGCATATATCTGCAGAATCGCGCTATGTTGGAGCCTTCTCCCTTTTCTATAGATAGTTGGAAATCTGGTTAAGTAAAAGGGAGAGATATCAGGAGAGGAAAGATAGATTTGGGTATCATCAGCATATAATGGTACTGGAATCCAAAGGTCTATAGGTTTTCCAAGGGAGGATGTATAGAGAGAGTACCTTGCGGTACTGAGAGAGGCATATGATCACACGATATGATGTTAAAACTGAAAAAGAGTGGTTTGAGAGATATGAGGCAAACCTGGAGAGGGCTGTGTCTCAGATGCCAAATGAATGTCGTATTTTTAGGAGGAGACGATGGTCAACTGTGTCAAAAGCAACGGACAGGTCAAGAAGAATTAGTAAGGAGTAGTGGCCTTTTGCTTTAGCTGATAACAGGTCATTTGTTACTTTAGTAAGAGAGGTTTCTTTTGAGTGTTTAGAGCAGGAAACCAGATTGTAGTGGATCAAGTAAGGAGTTAATTGTGAGAAATTGAGTTAGCCGATTATAGACCAGTCGTTCCAATAATTTTGAAGCAAAATGAAATAAGGAGACCGGTCCGTTAGAAGGCGTGGAGGTGTCAAGTGAGGGCTTTTTTAGGATTGGTATGATTGACGCATGCTTGAATGTTTTAGGAAATGGGCCAGCGGTGAGAGGTTGGTTAAAGAGATGAGTTAGGGTAGGGGTTAGTGAAGCAGAGAGAGAGGGAAGAAGTTGTGAAGGAATAGGGTCAAGTGGGCAGGTTGTAAGATGAGCCAAAGATAGGAGTACAGAGACTTCTTCCTCTGTTACAGGAGGGAAGCAGCATAGAGTTTTGTTAGTTCAGATATCTTTTTTAATGGTGTCAATTTTATTTTTGAAGTGATCAGCAATAATCTGAGCAGTGAGGTTGGTAGTGGGCAGGGGTGCAAGTGGACGTGGAAGGGAGTTAAAGGTTGAGAAGAGTTTTCTGGGGTTGGATGCGTGAGATGACACAAGGGAGAAGAAATAGACTTGTTTGGCCAGGCTGAGCGCAGAGTTGTAGAACTTAAGGATGAATTTATAATGCCGGAAATCAGCACAGGTGAGTGATTTCCTCCACTGCCGTTCAGCAGCCAGTGAACATCGCTGAAGATATCTGGTCTGTTTGGTGTTCCACGGTTGCCGTCTTGTGATTGATGTACGTCGAAGAGTGGAGGGTGCAACTTTGTCAAGTGTTGATTATAATGCTGAATTATACTGTAAAGCCACAAGGTTTGGGCAAGAGAGGGATGAAATGTCAGAGAGCAGAGGATTCAGTTGCGTGGAAAAGTCTGTGATATATATATATATATATATATATACACATACACACACACATATATATATATATATTTATATATATATACACACATATATATATATAAATTAATTAACAAGCACCAAAGCGCCAACTGAACAAGGCTAGGTCTGAATAATCTTGACGTGAAGGTCACAGTGATGAACATACGAGTAAATTATTAAAATGGAAATTTATTAATACAATTTACCACATGACAAAAGTATATGGATCCATGTTGGTTAAAACAAGAAGAAATACAGAGTCAATACTGTTGAGGCAGTTAAAAACAGTACAAAGTTTTAAAATTACAAAGTGTTAAAAACAATATATTAGAAACAGTGCATAATATTAAAAACAGTAGAAATCACATATAGCAAATAAAATAGCAGAACCTCTGATAAGGTCAGGAAAGATGCGGATGTATCCTTATCCTAAATATACAGTGGTATTGATAACCTGCAGGTGTGTTAGAGATTGCTTGCAGCTTGTGTTGATGAAAAATAAAACAAATGAATTAATCTGATTTAATCTCAACTATGTATTTAACATAGAGTATACGCGCTAACCATTAAATGAATGTGTGTGCCATCGATAAAAACTAATAATAATTAATGAACAGAAATGGTGTGATGCATTAATAGGCAAAAATGATTATACTAGAGATAGTGTGACATAGGCGTTGCTGAAAAAGCAAAGAATAAAGCAGTGTGAGTTTGTAAAAAACAGTGGTGTGATGTCAAATATAAAGTCCAACACAATCAATCCAAAATAGCTTCAGTGTGTAATCCAATGGTAATTCCAAAAAAAAAGTGTAATGACAAAATAAGCGAATAAAAGAAGTGCTAGCAAGTCAAAATAGAAAGTGATGAAACCTATGTGTTAATGTTCTCTTGAAAATCTAGCAGCCTGAGGTTGAAATAAAGCATATGGCTCCAGATCATATAGATGGCAGCATCCAAAAACATGGTGGTGTGTTATCTTCTTATCAGTTGACGCGTTTCGGTCTATCCAAGACTTTATCAGTCTTGATAAAGGTCTTGGATAGACCGAAACGCGTCGACTGGTAAGTTCAATTCTAATACTTTATTTGATTGCAAAACACCCTGCACAATTGTATATTTCTTTTTCATGACAGGACTATCCTGGGAACGTTTTGTTTATAAAGAAGATAACACACCACCATGTTCCCCATGGACTAACTCACTAGTCCATCCAGAGGAGCTAACATCCCAACCTCCCCTCACTCTTTTCAGGCCGGGTACACATATTTCTAGGGCGACATCTCCTCCCCACAAAATTATTTCCAACTCAGACAATTGTCTGGATTTGTTTCCACATTTTGTCTCTTATAGTTGAGGTATAGTTGAGGTATACCTATGATGAAAATTACAGGCCTCTCTCATCTTCTTAAGTGGGAGAACTTGAACAATTGGTGGCTGACTAAATACTTTTTTGCCGCACTGTATATCTTATTGTAGTAGTGTAACAAAATCAATCACTGTGTGTAATGTAATGCACATATTTTAGATGATTAATATGTTTAATATGTTTGTCTTATTATTTTTATTATTATTTTTTCTCTTTAATTATCCTGCGATATATTGCTATAGGTAGGCTGACCATATTTAAACTTGAATAAGTGACACGTTTGATCAATACATGTGTCATTATTGTTATTCCAAAAAAATATTTTAACATATCTGAAAACATCCCTGACATATGTATTTTGCATGTGTCCCGTTTTAAATGGTAAAGATGGACACCATAGCTATAGGTAACATATAATGTATAATGTATAACCAATCCCTATTTTCATAATGTATCTCGTAGCATTATTTCTCATTTAAAGGGACATGAAACACAATAATCCAAACATTAAAATTCAATGTGAAAATGTATTTTCAAATTGCAATGTCGTACATAATCATGTAACATAAAATGTGGTTTTCAGGTCAATTTAAACCCTGCTGCCTGCTAAATAGTTAATAATCCTCTGCTTCTAATTAAATATATCCTTAGTACCAACAATGGATTCTAATTCATATATCACAGTATTACGTTATCTAGCGTGACATTCATAGCTACCAATATAGCACATACTAGTTTTTAAAATATAAATATACGTTTCTTATTGACATGCAAAGCTGTAAAATGAGTCCTTGTATTGGCTGACGTTTTTACGCGATCTCGGATGCGCCATGTTGCTTAAGACGTCACATGCCAAGCTGTAAAATGAGTTTTGGATTGGCTGACGTTTTTACGCGATCAAGAATGCGCCTTTGATTGGATGCCGTTTTTAGGCGATCAAGGATGCGCCTTTGATTGGATGCCATTTTTACGCGATCAACGATGCGCCATGTTAATTAAGACGTCACATCCCAAGGTGTTAAATCCGTCTGATTGGATTACGTAGTCCCGCAATATTTGAGTTTGCACGTAACCCAAAGCCAAGTTTAAAACCATGGCGAGTATGGATTGTGTCAATCATGTACATTGTTGAACCATAGATGATAAAGAACACAAAAATCTCTTTTGATGGCTGTCTCGTTGAATAAACGAATGAAAGCAATATGTTTTCCTGCATAAGATATTTTGAGGCAAGTGCAAATCCATGAATATACTCCATCTTGTTTAATATGTTTGTCACCAAGAATTTCCTTTTTCTAAATAATGACTGTGTTGTGTTTAATTTTCTACATATCTAATTCCTAAAGATGTGCTATTGTATTTTAATCAAGTAATCAATATGCACTGACCTTTATCATATGATAAATATATGAGATGCCTATGGAGGTGTCAAGTGAGGGCTTTTTTAGGATTGGTATGATTGACGCATGCTTGAATGTTTTAGGAAATGGGCCAGCGGTGAGAGGTTGGTTAAAGAGATGAGTTAGGGTAGGGGTTAGTGAAGCAGAGAGAGAGGGAAGAAGTTGTGAAGGAATAGGGTCAAGTGGGCAGGTTGTAAGATGAGCCAAAGATAGGAGTACAGAGACTTCTTCCTCTGTTACAGGAGGGAAGCAGCATAGAGTTTTGTTAGTTCAGATATCTTTTTTAATGGTGTCAATTTTATTTTTGAAGTGATCAGCAATAATCTGAGCAGTGAGGTTGGTAGTGGGCAGGGGTGCAAGTGGACGTGGAAGGGAGTTAAAGGTTGAGAAGAGTTTTCTGGGGTTGGATGCGTGAGATGACACAAGGGAGAAGAAATAGACTTGTTTGGCCAGGCTGAGCGCAGAGTTGTAGAACTTAAGGATGAATTTATAATGCCGGAAATCAGCACAGGTGAGTGATTTCCTCCACTGCCGTTCAGCAGCCAGTGAACATCGCTGAAGATATCTGGTCTGTTTGGTGTTCCACGGTTGCCGTCTTGTGATTGATGTACGTCGAAGAGTGGAGGGTGCAACTTTGTCAAGTGTTGATTATAATGCTGAATTATACTGTAAAGCCACAAGGTTTGGGCAAGAGAGGGATGAAATGTCAGAGAGCAGAGGATTCAGTTGCGTGGAAAAGTCTGTGATATATATATATATATATATATATATATATATATACACATACACACACACATATATATATATATATATTTATATATATACACACATATATATATATATAAATTAATTAACAAGCACCAAAGCGCCAACTGAACAAGGCTAGGTCTGAATAATCTTGACGTGAAGGTCACAGTGATGAACATACGAGTAAATTATTAAAATGGAAATTTATTAATACAATTTACCACATGACAAAAGTATATGGATCCATGTTGGTTAAAACAAGAAGAAATACAGAGTCAATACTGTTGAGGCAGTTAAAAACAGTACAAAGTTTTAAAATTACAAAGTGTTAAAAACAATATATTAGAAACAGTGCATAATATTAAAAACAGTAGAAATCACATATAGCAAATAAAATAGCAGAACCTCTGATAAGGTCAGGAAAGATGCGGATGTATCCTTATCCTAAATATACAGTGGTATTGATAACCTGCAGGTGTGTTAGAGATTGCTTGCAGCTTGTGTTGATGAAAAATAAAACAAATGAATTAATCTGATTTAATCTCAACTATGTATTTAACATAGAGTATACGCGCTAACCATTAAATGAATGTGTGTGCCATCGATAAAAACTAATAATAATTAATGAACAGAAATGGTGTGATGCATTAATAGGCAAAAATGATTATACTAGAGATAGTGTGACATAGGCGTTGCTGAAAAAGCAAAGAATAAAGCAGTGTGAGTTTGTAAAAAACAGTGGTGTGATGTCAAATATAAAGTCCAACACAATCAATCCAAAATAGCTTCAGTGTGTAATCCAATGGTAATTCCAAAAAAAAAGTGTAATGACAAAATAAGCGAATAAAAGAAGTGCTAGCAAGTCAAAATAGAAAGTGATGAAACCTATGTGTTAATGTTCTCTTGAAAATCTAGCAGCCTGAGGTTGAAATAAAGCATATGGCTCCAGATCATATAGATGGCAGCATCCAAAAACATGGTGGTGTGTTATCTTCTTATCAGTTGACGCGTTTCGGTCTATCCAAGACTTTATCAGTCTTGATAAAGGTCTTGGATAGACCGAAACGCGTCGACTGGTAAGTTCAATTCTAATACTTTATTTGATTGCAAAACACCCTGCACAATTGTATATTTCTTTTTCATGACAGGACTATCCTGGGAACGTTTTGTTTATAAAGAAGATAACACACCACCATGTTCCCCATGGACTAACTCACTAGTCCATCCAGAGGAGCTAACATCCCAACCTCCCCTCACTCTTTTCAGGCCGGGTACACATATTTCTAGGGGGACATCTCCTCCCCACAAAATTATTTCCAACTCAGACAATTGTCTGGATTTGTTTCCACATTTTGTCTCTTATAGTTGAGGTATAGTTGAGGTATACCTATGATGAAAATTACAGGCCTCTCTCATCTTCTTAAGTGGGAGAACTTGAACAATTGGTGGCTGACTAAATACTTTTTTGCCCCACTGTATATCTTATTGTAGTAGTGTAACAAAATCAATCACTGTGTGTAATGTAATGCGCATATTTTAGATGATTAATATGTTTAATATGTTTGTCTTATTATTTTTATTATTATTTTTTCTCTTTAATTATCCTGCGATATATTGCTATAGGTAGGCTGACCATATTTAAACTTGAATAAGTGACACGTTTGATCAATACATGTGTCATTATTGTTATTCCAAAAAAATATTTTAACATATCTGAAAACATCCCTGACATATGTATTTTGCATGTGTCCCGTTTTAAATGGTAAAGATGGACACCATAGCTATAGGTAACATATAATGTATAATGTATAACCAATCCCTATTTTCATAATGTATCTCGTAGCATTATTTCTCATTTAAAGGGACATGAAACACAATAATCCAAACATTAAAATTCAATGTGAAAATGTATTTTCAAATTGCAATGTCGTACATAATCATGTAACATAAAATGTGGTTTTCAGGTCAATTTAAACCCTGCTGCCTGCTAAATAGTTAATAATCCTCTGCTTCTAATTAAATATATCCTTAGTACCAACAATGGATTCTATTTCATATATCACAGTATTACGTTATCTAGCGTGACATTCATAGCTACCAATATAGCACATACTAGTTTTTAAAATATAAATATACGTTTCTTATTGACATGCAAAGCTGTAAAATGAGTCCTTGTATTGGCTGACGTTTTTACGCGATCTCGGATGCGCCATGTTGCTTAAGACGTCACATGCCAAGCTGTAAAATGAGTTTTGGATTGGCTGACGTTTTTACGCGATCAAGAATGCGCCTTTGATTGGATGCCGTTTTTAGGCGATCAAGGATGCGCCTTTGATTGGATGCCATTTTTACGCGATCAACGATGCGCCATGTTAATTAAGACGTCACATCCCAAGGTGTTAAATCCGTCTGATTGGATTACGTAGTCCCGCAATATTTGAGTTTGCACGTAACCCAAAGCCAAGTTTAAAACCATGGCGAGTATGGATTGTGTCAATCATGTACATTGTTGAACCATAGATGATAAAGAACACAAAAATCTCTTTTGATGGCTGTCTCGTTGAATAAACGATTGAAAGCAATATGTTTTCCTGCATAAGATATTTTGAGGCAAGTGCAAATCCATGAATATACTCCATCTTGTTTAATATGTTTGTCACCAAGAATTTCCTTTTTCTAAATAATGACTGTGTTGTGTTTAATTTTCTACATATCTAATTCCTAAAGATGTGCTATTGTATTTTAATCAAGTAATCAATATGCACTGACCTTTATCATATGATAAATATATGAGATGCCTACTTATTCTAGATGTTATGTCGTGGTATTTTTTATTAAAGGGACATTATACTCTCATTTTTTCAACGCATATATGTTTTTTAGATCTATTTATATAGTCCTTTTTAAAAAAAAAAAATGTATATTTTTGCTTATGTTTAAATAACATTGCTGTGATTTTCTGACTCCTACCCAAGCCTCAAAGTTTGATGTGAGTACCATCAGCTACCTTCTCTAGCTTGCTCCTGTTTGTGTAAATGGTCTTTTCATATGCAAAGGAAGGGGTATTGTCTTATTTCCCACTTAAAATGGGCTTTCCAGCTAACTTTTCAACATAGCTAAACAGATTTTCTAAGTAAGTCTTTAAACCGTTTTCTCATGGATTTTTATATCAGTATCTGTGCATCTTGTTGTTTATAGTAGTGTCTATTACATGCAGTTCTTTGAAAATGAGTGTATACTGTCCCTTTAATGTAAATGCTCAGTATTGTGTCATGTATGAGTTCCACATTGTTAATCTCCAAATATATTAGAGTGAGCATATATTTCTAAAGTAACTCTTAAAAGGACCTAAAACCATATTCCTTCTAAATGAAATGTCTTTCTTAAATAATTCAAACACAATAATGTATCTTTAATAAAATAGACTTTATTTAACATGTCAATAGAAATATGGCATACAGGCTTAGTATCCTATTCCAATATTTTCTGGTTTGAACAAGTACATGTAGATATCCCAACAATCCCTAAGGATTAGTATATGTTAGCATATGTCCTTGTTTAAAGGGACAGTCAAGTCAAGCAAAACAGTAATGATTTTAATCTACAAAAATGCAATTTTTCAAAAATATATCTCAAACGTTTATCACCAATTTATCTTAGTTTTCTTGTTATTCTTAGTTGATAGCTAAACCTAGGAGGTTCATCTGCTCATTTCTTAGAGCTTTAAGAGTGCATCTAATCTGAATGCATTTTGACCACTAGAGGTCATTTTTTTTTATTTTCATATAGAAAACATTGAGCTCATGCAGTATAGTTACCCTGGATTGATCAGTGATTGGCTGAAATGCCGGTCTGTCAAAAGAACATAAATAAGTGGTCATTTTTCAGAGGCATAGATACAAGGTTAAACACAGAAGTAAAAGTAAAACGTGTATTTCTCTAAGTCTTGTTTTTCCAAGCTTGATAATGCGTAATAAAGTGTTTTCTTTGTAAACCACAATAATGTTATGACCGTCCCTTTAAGCTGCGTTTTTGGCATTCAGACAGTGATATGCCATCATGTATAATTGTAATGGTCATTTTGTTTGAGATTAGGGAAACAGTTTGGACATCACATCACAGAACCCAATCAATGTAATGAACAAGGATAGGTATGTGATGATGTGGTGTCCACACACTTTAAACCACACTCTGCAAACAATCTGCCTCCATGGACCCGGTCCCATAAAAGCAGATTATATACAGAGTGTGGTCCACAAGTGTAAGAAGACCACATCATCACATACCTATCCATTACACATTAAATAAATAAATAAAGATATATATACCAGAAAATACTTACTTCCTCTTCCTTCCCCTCTTCCCACGAGACTGAAGCTCTGGGGGGGCAACTGCCCCCTCTGACGAGTTCTCATCGGAGATGTTTGGGGAAGAGGGGAAGGAGGAGTACTGGGATCACCTGGCTGAGGAAGAGATGGAGGAAGAGATGGAGGAGGAGATGGAGGAGGGCCAGGAGCAGATGGTCCAGCAGCAGATAGCCCAGCAGCAGATGGCCCAGGATCAGATGGACCAAGATCAGATGGCCCAACAGCAGATGGCCCAACAGCAGATGGCCCAGCAGCAGATGGCCCGGCAGCAGATGGCCAAGCATAAGATGGCCAAGCATAAGATGGCCCAGCAGCAGATGGCGCGTTATGCGCCTCCCGGAGGACCTGCAATATATCTCTGAGAGTATGCAAGATCTCGCTTTGTCCTTGGATAATCTCTCTTTGGCCTTGGATAAGCTCTCTTTGGCCTTGGATAAGCTCTGTTTGGTCTTGTCGAATGGCATGAATTTCTTCTGTCAGCTGGATTCTGCTTTCAACATTTTCCCTCCGTGAGGCACGCATCTGTTCTAGAAAATCACGTAATATCTGCACCTCTGCTATCTCCTCCTGAGGGGCTGCTGGTGCACTTCGGGCTGCTGGTGCATGGCGGCTGCTGGTGCAGGAGGAGCTGCTGGTGCAGGAGGAGCTGCTGCAGGGATCTCTTCTGCAGTGGGGGCTTCTTCCGAGGATGAGGATAGAGGGATGTCTTCCATGTCTCCCTGAGGTGGCGAGTCATCTCCACCACTCTCATACCTGGGTGAAGGAGGAGCCTGTGGTTGCTGTGCTGCCTCCTCCCCAGACTCTGTATATTGTAAAAAGAAAGAAATTGATATATTAGCATAGTTCCAAATAAAGATGTAAATGCTTTTGCTTACAATAGAATTACAAATGCAGCCTCATTAATCTACTTTCAAATATAACAATCAATACGATTTCCGCATTTTCAAAACCGTGTTTTTGATATCTATATGGTCAATCTGAATGTGTTTTTGCGTTTGTTTTCAGTCTGTTTAAATGCACACCTAATCTGTAGACTAGATACTAATGTAATCGCAAGGTAATTGTGAATGCGTTTACATAATAATGTGTTAAAAAGCGTAATTGCATTAATCATATCCTTAAATACATTCTTTATTTTTGATGTAAAGAGATTATTAAATGAGCTGACCGTCAGATGAGAGTGGCAGGTTCCCGGTATCGACTCCTCCGATACCGACTATGGCCACCTCGGAGATGCTGGGACGCAACATATCCTCCCATTTGGAATACTCGACAGTCATTTCAGGCCCACCACCGGTCCCTGTTACGTATTGGTACTCCCTCGAGATCTTTCTTTTGAGTACCATTTTGCAGTCCCGGTAGCGATGCTTTATAGACTCGACATCCCTGTTATGGGCCCCCACTGCATTAACTGCATCCCTCATCTCCAGCCATAGCTTCCTCTTCTCCCTAGGGTTGGCCTTCTGAGCCTACAGCCTCCTAGCCCTCTCCATATAAGCCTCTATGAGGGCCTCCTTCTCCTCCATAGTATATCTCGCCTCCCTAGTCAGCTTGGTTTTCCCCTGTGATGGTGTCCTCTGTTTCCCGGACTGTGAAGATCTACACTGCACGCCACTGGGCCCAGCCACTTGTTCATCTTGAACCAAGTGGCCAGGTCCACCCACCGCTTCCTCCCCCCCTTACTGTCCTGTTCCTCTTCCTCTCCCCCTCTCCTGACTAAGCTCCTGCCTGACCTCCTCTATAACCTCTTCCCTAAACTGAATCCTGAGGAACTCTAATAGTTCCGGGCTAATCTGCCCCCTATCCCCCCCTCCCGACATACTCAAACAAAAAGTGAATGTGCCCAAATGAAAGGGGGTCAAAACAAATAACAAAAAAAAAGTGCTCAAAGTGTGAAAGGGATATAAATAAAAAAGGGTAAGGAGTATTTAACAAACAAAAATGTATAAGAAGACTAAAATGAGGATATGTAAACAAAATCTAACTATGGGATGGGTATGGGCTTACAGGGAATGGGGTATGGGATGAAAGGGAATGGGGTATGGGATTACAGGGAATGGGATTACAGGGAATGGGGTATGGAGTGTAGTATGAGAGGGGATGGGGTATGGAGTGTATGTAGTGTTATTGATAAGTGTATGTATGTATTGAATGTGTTTGCGTGTAAATGAGTTAAGTATACAGAAAAACCACTCGCACACTCACCCAAACCAACTCTCGCTCACTACCGTTCTCTCACTATCTCACACTACCACTAACTAACTCACTATCTCACACTACCACTAACTAACTCTCACAATACACTACTACTAACTCACACTACCACTAACTCGCACAATAACACTAACTCACTCTCACACTAACACTAACTCTCACAATAACACTAACTCACACTAACTCTCACAATAACACACTAAATCTCTCTCTCTAATCTCCAAAAACCCTCCAGCAACACAGTCAAAGAAGCCATGCTTGTGGCATGCTTATATACCCTATGTAAATGTTTAATGATGTACCGGTTTGCCAAGTAAATTATGTTCAGGTGTGCTTTGTTAGTAATTAGTATGTGTGCAATGTGTATTAGTTGTGTGAATTTGCGCATGCTCATATTGAGTTAGTATTTGTGGAATGTGTAGAATGTGATGATGTCATAGTGATCGTTTTGCATAACACTGTCCAAAAGTATTATGTGTAAATGTAAATGTTTATTTGTGATGGTGTAATATTTGTGAAGTGGTGTAAATGTTTGTTTGTACTAATATTCCATAATGTTGAATGCAAGTGTTTTGTTTGTGTATGAGTGTGCAATTATTTTTTCGTGTTGTTTTGTTCCGTGTTGCAGGATCGTAAGGTATATCTGTATTCCTCGTTTAGTGTAAATGTTGTTTATTCTTTTTTTTCCGATTGTGAATGTGTAATTCGTATGTGCTATGTTGCGTGATTGTTGTTAGTACATTTGCTGTGTGTTTTTGTTGTACATTATGTGGTATACGTCATATGACAGAGCAGTGCGTATTTCTCGCGAGATCGAGTGTTAGCTGAAAAATGCGTGCTTGTTTGATTTCTCATTGATCTCTATGGGAGAATGTTTAACACGGCCGTGATTACGCTTCTTAAATAAACGTGGTAGTCGTGTTACCGCAACGCTTTACGAGGTTGTTTTCAGACTCGTAATACCGACGTTATGAAAAGTGCACAAAGGAAATAAAATACGCATAACTAACGCACCCCTCCTAACGCAAAACTCGTAATCTAGGCGTAAAGTAATAGATTTACAAAAATAAGTACATAGCAGTTAGTAACATCACTTTGGTGGCGCTGGGTAAGAGAACAGCTGGATAGGAAGTTGTTGAAGTGAGAGAGTGGAGAAAGAGAGTGCTGACAGTCATGGAAGGTCATAGCAGACCTGGAGATTTTCTTTTAATAATTATCATTTCTCCCTTCTTGCTGTTAACTATATTTCTCTCCCCGTCCTCTTTTGAATCTCTCTTTTTAACCTCTCCCTTATCTCTCAGGCTTTATCTTCTCTTTACACTCTTTTCTTTCCCCTCTCTCTTATATATTTACTCCTTTTTTTATTGACTCTCTTGTAAAGCTATCTTCTTCTCAACTTTTACTTTCTGTCTCCAATCTCTCTCTCTCTCTGCCCAGTTTATCCTCTCAGAAGTAACAGTCTAACCACTGATGAAGTTCCTACAGCCCTAGAGGAATAACATATCCTTGTACTTTCTAGAATATATAATATCCCTTCAGATAATATGTCTAGCACATAGCTCAAAATGTGTTTCTAAATGCTGCAATAGGAGTGTACATTTTTAACTCACTAACTTTTACTCGCCACTATTAAATTTCCTCTCGCCAATGGCTAGTAAAGAGTGGAATTTTTGAGCCCTGATATATAGTGCATTCAGAAAGTTTTCAGACTCCTTCATTTTCTTCACATTTCGTTATGTTCCAGCCTTATGCTAAAATTATTTACATTTTGTTTTCACATCATTCTACACTCCATATCCCATAGTGAGAAAGCAAAAAACATATTTTGATAACTTTGCAATTATATTAAAAAGAAAAAACTTTAGTAACACATTGACATAAGTACTCAGACCATCTGACACCTGAAATTCAGCTCATGTGCATCCCAATTCTCTGGATCATCTTTGAGATGTTTCTACACTTTGGAGTCCACCTGTGACAGATTAACATCTGTCTATATAAGGTCTCACAGCTGTAAATGCAGATCAGAGTAAAAACCAAACCATGAGGTTAAACAACTGCCTGCAGAGCTCGGATTTGTGTCAATGTATAGATCTGGGGAAGGCTACAAACATTTCATCTGCATTGAAGGTTCCCATGAGCACAGTGGCCTCCATAAGAATTAAATGGAAGAAGTTTGGAACAGCTCTGCCTAGAGCTGGCTGCCCTGCCAAACTGAGCAATCTGGGAGAAGGGCCTTGGTAAGAGAGGTGACAAAGAACCCAATGGTCACTCTAGTTGAGCTTCAGAGATCATGTGTGCATATGGGAGAAACTTGCAGAAGGACAACCATCACTGCAACCCTCCACCGATCTGGGCCTAATGGGAGAGTGGTCAGACGTAAGCCTTTCCTCAGTGGAACACACATGACAGCCTGCTTTGGATTTGCAAAAAAGCACCTAAAGGACTCTCAGACTATGAGAAACAAGATCTGGTCTGATGAAACGAAGATTGAACTGTTTGTAGGAGTCAAGGCACTGCTCATCACCTGTACCGTCCCTACAGCGAAGCATGGTGTGGTAGCATCATGCTGTTGGAGTGTTTTTCAGCAGCTACGGAATTTGGCGGCGCTATACAAATAAATGATAATAATGATAATAATGGTTGAGGGAAAGCCCGGTACTCAGCCAAAATTAAAAGCAAAACCGGAAGAGTTAGTTACCGCATCTGGCCGCGAGTCTGCAGGGGGCGGCGTTGCACCAGCAGCTCTTGTGAGCTGCTGGTGCAATGCTGAATACGGAGAGCGTATTGCTCTCCGCATTCAGCGAGGTCTGGCGGACCTGATCCGCACTGTCGGATCAGGTCCGCTAGACTTTGTTAAATATAGGTCTAAAAATCAGTTAAACAGTAAACTATGCTTGGCTATATGTGTTTGTGTACACACACATACACAAGTACACACATATACACGCACACATACACACGCACATATACATACATGTGCGTGCGCATTCATATGCACACAATTATTCACACATACACAAGTACAATACACATGGATGGATATTTATTTTGAAAGTGTCTTGGCTTACGATAGCACCAGCTGAGCAGTGCTGCTGTGTCAGTTATGACATCACAGTTGCTGTTATTCTTATGACATCAAAAGCTTTAGCTTCAGCAGAAAGAGAACAGAACCATCTCTGTGGGAGTTAGGAGATTGCACAGAGCAGACGTGTTTTTCTTCTCTGGTGTTTTTATAATTGTGTTTACTATTTGACGTCTTTTCTGCTATCAGCAAGTAAATGGCTAAATTACTAGGGTGTTGTGGCACCAGCAGAGTGTTGGAATGGTGCACAAGCCCCTTCGGATTTTATAATGATGATCTGCTTCATGGCAGATATTCTCTGCGCCAAACCCTTGGACAAGGAAGTTTTGGCAAAGTAAAACTGCCTTATGATGTCATCAGCTGACAGGAGGTGAGTGCACAGCCGACGGTATATACAGCCTGACCATTTATCTGAGTGTTACTGACAAGTGGAGTGTTACTAACAAATGGAGTGCTAATATCTCTCGCGCCCGCAAACAGGCACGCAAACGCAATAAATAATTATCCATTACAAGTAGCTGGTTATTGCTACTCGCGGTACAATTAGAGCTTATAAAATTAGCCAGAGATCAGATCTATAAATGTGCCCCAAATGCCCTCAAAATACAGTGTAGTGTAATTTATTAAAACATAAAAATTGTAGGATTTTTAGTTTTTAATAAAATAACTGCACTAGGCCGTATTTTGGG
Source organism: Bombina bombina (assembly GCF_027579735.1). Classification (NCBI taxonomy): domain Eukaryota; kingdom Metazoa; phylum Chordata; class Amphibia; order Anura; family Bombinatoridae; genus Bombina; species Bombina bombina. Next base: position 453,511,637 of record NC_069505.1, on the reverse strand, counting down.
GGTAAAATTGACGGGAATGGGGTGTTAGAAAAAAATGGCATTAAAAAGTGCCTTTACATTGTGGTCTATTGGAACTGTATGTTCTCTGTAAATATATATGTATGTGTTAATAAGTGTATATACATCTATATTTATGTGTTTATTTGTGTATATACATATAGTAACACATACATATATAAGTATATTAGCATATACATATATATTTACAATTTGCTGCCATCGCTGCGTGACTTACCCCTTTTGCCGCGTTTTGGTTCTGTGCCGTGTCTCACGACATCAGAATGAGGTTCCCATTGAAGCCTATGGAAGCGCGCTCTCGTGAGCGCAATAATTTGCAGTAATGCGAACGCGAGCTGTCAACTTGTAATGCCACTGCACATTAGCGTGCGCTGATATTACTCTGTGGATCGATAATATCGCTTTCAAGAAAGGGATATTTAGCGCTCCACTTGTAATCTGACCCAAATGGTAAATTGAGAACTCACACGTTACGTATGTTACGTTATACAACATATGAAGTACGTTTTATCATTACTATCTCTGTTTATGATTAATGCTTACATTTATCAAACACTGGATAACAGGAGGGACTATAATTGCTCAGTATTAAATGTGATGATTTGCAGATTCTATTGGATAACGTATTTGTCATATACCTCAGTCACAGCACAAAATAAATGTTATACATTTAATAACACAAAATCAGTTATAAAACAATTACACATCAGTATCTATCTAGTATTATTGCCATATTACCAATAGAAGTTTATATGCAACAGCAGAATTCCAACTCTATATACAGAGAGTGATTACAATATTCAATTCTGCACATACCAGAGACACTATTGGCCGATAACCATCAGATGGTTCCCTGCTAAATCTACTCAACCACAAGTCTCACTATAATATACTCTTAAAATGACTTTTTTTATTAACCAATAATCTTAGTACTTAAAGGGACATTAAACACTAACGGCTGATAGAATGATTAGTCTGAGAATAACATGTAGATGTATTTTGTAAAGTTTCATTAGCTGTTTGAATATTAGGGGCAGATTTATATATATATATATGTCCGCCCGACATTGCTGAATGCAGTTGTCGGCATTTAACATTGCACAAGCAGTTCTGGTGAACTGCTTGTGCAATGCTGCCCCCTGCAGATTCGCGGCCAATCGGCAACTAGCAGGGGGTGTCAATCAACCTGATCGTATTCGATTGGGCTGATTGCTGTCCACCGCCTCAGAGGTGGAGGACAAGTTAAAGAGCAGCGGCCTTAAGACCACTGCTCCGTGACTCCTGTTTACACGCGGAAACAGGGGTATACGGCCCCATTCGCGCCGTGATAAATCGGCCGCTTAGTGTCTATAAAACAATGGGAGCTGCCATGTTGTACAAATCAAACAGTGCCAGATTAGACCGGCAATAGGGTAATATCATCCTTGGGAATGGTGCACAGTGAATGAGGTGGCGACCTCCCGCTCACTATACAACACAATATTCCACAGCACCCTGTATTCTTATCAGAATCTTTTATTGAGGCATAACAACAGCACAAGTATGGGATGTTTCAGATCATGCATACATAGATATGCACCTGAGTCTTATTTAAAGATACCAACAACCAATCAGAACCTCATACAATTTTAAGGTTTAAAATGCACTGCCATCTACTGTTCACAAAAATTATTACATGTTGCACATATTATAAAAAGACACAATAAAAGTGCCTAAGAAAGCATATGTACATAGCTGGAATTATTGAGAATTGTGTTGTACTATAATTATTTTCTGTTCATAGATTCCTAGTATATGCAAAGCAAGGGCACGGCTATGGGGTTTAACGTTTCCCCATCATATGCCAATCTTTAGATAAATAGATTAATGCATGAGCGCACAACGGGACCGCAATAAGGTAACTAACGTTAGAAAAATGTTACGTCTGAGAAGCGGTAGTAAAGAGACTATGAACCGGCACATCCGTGGCAATGGAGGTATAGTGATATGTTTGTTGGAGACCTGCAGCTGTGTGTACTCCAAATCCTGGTCTGTGAACCAGGTCACATGTGAATAATTATCCAATAGAGAGCAGAGTAGTAGAAAAGCGCAAGGAACTCCTTGTAAAAGTTAATATTCCATTTATTTAGATATACAGGGTAAAAACATAACAACCTCAAAGGCTATATAACTAAGCACTATAGATAAAATCAGACACAATGTTGCAAAGATCAGGACCTCATGCAGACATGTTTCGTGCGAGTTGCGCACTTGGTCACTGCTTGTGTGAGGTCCTGATCATACAAGCTTTATAGCAAATTTGTTAAAGGGACAGATAACCTTTGTTAAACATTGTGTTAATTCCTGCAATTTAAATCTTAACTATCTAATACATGTTATATATTTATATATACATTTACCAAAGGTAATGTTTAGTGAATTTTTTCTCAGGGATATATAAATAATTTGTTATTGTGTTTAAGCTAATATGTCTTATTAAATATTTATTTCACATCTTTATTTGGTATTTAACTATCAATTATTTAGACATTTAGCTATAAAAAATGTAATAAGATAGATAAAGATTTTTTTTTTATTGAACCTTTTTCTCAATTCACAAATAAATCTAGATCTCTCCTCATCTTTAAACCTGAGGGACTGCTAGTTCTAAGTTTAAAAATCCAGAATACTTCACGTTTATTTAATTTATCCTCTCCATCTCCTCCCCTTTTCCATATGGGGACATGATCTATACCCTGGATTTTTAGTAGAGATGCATCAGCATTATGGCAATTTTTAAAATGTCTAGATACCGGAGTATCCGATTCATCATCCTCAATGGATCTCAGATGTTGAAGAAATCTATCCTTAATACTACGTTTAGTTTTTCCTACGTATTGAATTTTACATAGTTGACATGTGAGTAAATACACTACGTGTGTTGTAGAGCAATTTATGTAATAATTAATATTGAATTTTTGTTGTGTGGTACTTGAGACAAAATTGTCTCCTTCAGTTACATGATGGCAAGTTTTGCAGATATTTCTTCTGCATTTATAAAAACCATTTCTTCCTTTTAACCAACATCTATTAGTCTTGGTTGGAAGATCAGAGGGAGAAAGATAATTAGACAAAGTTTTTCCTCTCCTAGATACTATGTCAATGCCTTCACTCGTTATCACTTTAAGAATTGGATCTGAGTGCAAGATGGGAATAGTTTCTTTTACAATCTTTTTAATGCTGTTGAAATCTTTACTATAAGTAGTGATAAACCTAGGTTTATTTTTATCCTTAGAATTTAAAGATTTCATTTTGTAAGTTAACAAATCCTCTCTTGTTTTTGACTGTACATCTTCCCTTGCTTTCTTTAGTATATCCTCATTATAACCTCTTTGTTTTAACCTTGTTGTTATTACATCACATTGCTCTATAAAATCTGCCTCTGTTGAGCAATTTCTCCTTTCTCTAATAAACTCTCCTCTGGGGATACCCTTAAGAACATGTTTTGGATGACATGAATCAAATTGAAGTGTAGTGTTCCCCGCTGTCGGCTTCCTATATAGGGTAGTTACAATGGTTTCATTAGTCTGGTCTACCTTTAGTTCTAAATCCAAAAAGTGGATAGATACTGGACTGTGTTCTCCCACAAATTTTAATCCACAATTATTGTGATTGAGATAAGCACAAAAACCTTCTACTTCTGATGTTTCTCCCTCAAAAATAAAAAGCAGATCATCTATGTATCTGAAAAAATGTATTACTTTATCTTTGAAGGGGTTTCTGTCTCCAAAGACGTGGAACAGCTCCCACCAACCCATAAAAAGGTTGGCGTAAGAGGGGCAAACTTAGCCCCCATAGCTGTTCCACGTCTCTGGAGAAAGAATTCCCCCCCCAAACAGAAAAAAATTATGTGTTAGAAGGTATTCAATGGCACTCAATATGAATATTTTAGTTGCTGGTTCATAATCACTGTAGTGATTTAAGAAAAATTCAATCGCTGTTAAACCTAGGTTGTGCTGTATACACGTATACAGAGAAGATACGTCTACTACTACAAAACAATAATTCTTATGCCATTTAATGTTATTTAATTTGTTAAGTAGTGATGTACTGTCTTGTAAGTAAGGCATTAGGTCCTTAACTAAGGGCTGAAGAAATGCATCTATGAGATCTGATAAGGGCTCATTCAGGGAGTTAATCCCTGCAATTATTGGTCGCCCAGGCGGTTTCACTGGGTCTTTGTGTAGTTTAGGAAAATAATGAAATACAGGTATCACTGAATTAGGTGGTATAAGTGCTTCTGCTGTAGATAGAGTGATTATATCATCTAACTTAGCTTTTTGGACTATTTTTAGAAGTTCTTTCCTATATTCATTCATAGGATTACTTTTTAGTTTTAAATAAACCTCTTCATCTATCAGCTGCCTTTTTGCTTCAGCAATGTAATCTCTGGTGTTTAAAACAACTACATTTCCCCCCTTATCAGATGGACGAATCATAATGTCTCCATTTTTTTTTTAATAGTTTAAGTGCTTCTTTTTCTTTTTTGGTCAAATTAACATGTTGTTTTTTTCTTTTTTTCAGATTTTTGTCATGTAAAAATCGTAATTTGTCTTCTATTGTCTTTTGAAAAATATCTAGCACTTTTGGTCTGTTGTGTACTGGATAAAACCCACTTTTCTTTTTTAGATGTGAATATTCTATATCTTTTTCTCTTATTTTTCCTGAACTGTCTTCACTACCCTCATCTGCCAAATCCTGTAGATCTCTCACTGCACATAGATCTAAAAAAGTAAGTGTGGTATTGGTGTTTAATGTAGGGTTGGTAGTGTGATCGGTCTCACTTTGTGTCAAATGCCCTTGCATACCAAAAAAATGCTTTTGCAAAGTCAGTTTGTGAACAAACTTGTTGATATCCAAGACTGTTTCAAAAAAATTAAAATGAGCTGTTGGCACAAAATTAAGACCTTTAGACAGTAGAGTGATTTGTGGTACATTTAGAGTTATATCTGATAGATTGCATACATTCATATCATTATTTAGTTCTTTTTGTTCTGTCCTTGTGACCTCGTTATGTATTTCTTCTGTTGGTTTTTTCTCTTTTGATATTGATTGTAGTTTCTGCCGCTGCCTTCTCCCTTTGCCCCTCCTACCTCGGTGTGTTTTTTTATTTTTTCCGGAAAAGTCTGGGGATCCTCGTTTTTTGACTCTTTATATGTTTTTGGTGTTGTTTCTTCTTCATCAGGTGCTTGCAGAACAGCTGGTGTCTCATCCTCTATTACATTATCATTATCAGAAGAGTCAATTTCATATTCGGTATCCGAAAATGTCACTGATTTTTCACCTTTAGATGTTGTTTTTTTCTGTGATCTCCTTTGAAATCTAGGTCTTGAAGATTCCTCATGTGTCCATCGATATACCTGTTTCAGGTCATAGTCCCTCTTGTCACGTGTCATTTTGCGTGATTTAAATTGCCATATCTCCTGTCTGAATGTTTGCATAGTGACTTGAAATTGTTTATCATATTCCTTGAAATCTTTATGCGTCTGAAACTCTTTTAGTTTATTTTGCACCTGTTTCATCTCTTGTAAAAGATCTTCCCTTTGTTTCCTTTTTTGTTCTATAAGGAGATCTATTAGTGCAAAATAACATGCATCTAAGATGGCATTCCACCTAGAAATAAACTCCCCATCATAGATTGCATAAGATGGAAATTTCTTTATTCGAAGTCCTCTTGGTATTCTTTTATCATTTTTGTATAAAGAAAAAGATTTTATGTCCAGGTCTAGTTTTATGTCCCTTTTCCTTAACGCATCAATTTAAAAAAGCAAACTATCAATGGTGTTTATAATTTCAGTGTAGATTTCACAATCATCATCATTAAAATCCCTCAGAACATAGCAGTCCTCTGTAGGATCATCCATTTTGATTTAGATAGAAAACAGATATATTTTTTCCTGCATTTTATATCAGTGCTTGTTTTTAACCCTGTTAAATCTACTTTACTTTTGTATGTTTGTAATTTGTAAACCTCTTCCTTATCTTCGGCCGTTAATTATTTGCAACAATAAAGATAGACTTTTTTGTTTTTGCTTCCCCTTTAAATGCTTTCATATATCACCGGGAACAAATAAGCACACAAAATCCTTTAGACGCTGCTGTATTTCCCTAGGCAGCTCATACATATACACAGAAAGTTCATAGATAAATAGATTAATGCATGAGCGCACAACGGGACCGCAATAAGGTAACTAACGTTAGAAAATTGTTACCTGTGAAGCGGTAGTGAAGCGACTGTGAACCGGCACATCCGTGGCAATGGAGGTATAGTGATATGCTTGTTGGAGACCTGCAGCTGTGTGTACTCCAAATCCTGGTCTGTGAACCAGGTCACATGTGAATAATTATCCAATAGAGAGCAGAGTAGTAGAAAAGCGCAAGGAACTCCTTGTAAAAGTTAAAATTCCATTTATTTAGATATACAGGGTAAAAACATAACAACCTCAAAGGCTATATAACTAAGCACTATAGATAAAATCAGACACAATGTTGCAAAGATCAGGACCTCATGCAGACATGTTTCGTGCGAGTTGCGCACTTGGTCACTGCTTGTGTGAGGTCCTGATCATACAAGCTTTATAGCAAATTTGTTAAAGGGACAGATAACCTTTGTTCAACATTATGTTAATTCCTGCAATTTAAGTCTTAACTATCTAACGCCTAGATTTAGAGTTTTGCGGCCAAAGGGGTGCGTTAGCTACGCGTGCTTTTTTCTGGCCGCACCTTTTAAATACCGCTGGTATTTAGAGTTCACAGAATGGCTGCGTTAGGCTCCAAAAAAGGAGTGTATAGCATATTTACCGCAACTGCAACTCTCGATACCAGCTGTGCTTACGGACGCGGCCAGCTTCAAAAACGTGCTCGTGCACGATTCCCCCATAGGAAACAATGGGACAGTTTGAGCTGAAAAAAAACCTAACACCTGCAAAAAAGCAGCGTTCAGCTCCTAACGCAGCCCCATTGTTTCCTATGGGGAAACACTTCCTATGTCTGCACCTAACACCCTAACATGTACCCCGAGTCTAAACACCCCTAACCTTACACTTATTAACCCCTATTCTGCCGCCGCTATCGCTGACCCCTGCATTATATTATTAACCCCTAATCTGCCGCTCCGTACACCGCCGCCACCTACATTATCCCTATGTACCCCTAATCTGCTGCCCCTAACACCGCCGACCCCTATATTATATTTATTAATCCCTAATCTGCCCCCCACAACGTCGCCGCCAGCTACCTACAATAATTAACCCCTAATCTTCCGACCGCATCTCACCACTACTATAATAAAGTTATTAACCCCTAATCCGCCTCACTCCCGCCTCAATAACCCTATAATAAATAGTATTAACCCCTATTCTGCCCTCCCTAACATCGCCGACACCTAACTTCAATTATTAACCCCTAATCTGCTGACCGGATCTCGCCGCTACTATAATAAATGTATTAACCCCTAAAGCTAAGTCTAAACCTAACACTAACGCAAAATATAATTTAAATCTAACGAAATAAATTAACTCTTATTAAATAAATTATTCCTATTTAAAGATAAATACTTACCTGTAAAATAAACCCTAATATAGCTACAATATAACGAATAATTATATTGTAGCTATGTTAGGATTAATATTTATTTTACAGGCAACTTTGTATTTATTTTAACCAGGTACAATAGCTATTAAATAGTTAAGAACTATTTAATAGCTAAAATAGTTAAAATAATTACAAAATTACCTGTAAAATAAATCCTAACCTAAGTTACAATTAAACCTAACACTACACTATCAATAAATTAATTAAATACAATACCTACAAATAACTACAATTAAATAAACTAACTAAAGTACAAAAAATAAAAAATAACTAAGTTACAAAAAATAAAAAAATATTTACAAACATTAGAAAAATATTACAACAATTTTAAACTAATTACACCTACTCTAAGCCCCCTAATAAAATAACAAAGACCCCCAAAATAAAAAAATGCCCTACCCTATTCTAAAATTAAAAAAGTTCAAAGCTCTTTTACCTTACCAGCCCTGAAAAGGGCCCTTTGCGGGGCATGCCCCAACGAATTCAGCTCTTTTGCCTGTAAAAAAAAACATACAATACCCCCCCCAACATTACAACCCACCACCCACATACCCCTAATCTAACCCAAACCCCCCTTAAATAAACCTAACACTAAGCCCCTGAAGATCATCCTACCTTATCTTCACCACTCCGGGTTCACCAATCGATCCAGAAGAGCTCCTCCGATGTCTTGATCCAAGCCCAAGCGGGGGGCTGAAGATGTCCATGATCCGACTGAAGTCTTCATCCAAGCGGGGGCTGAAGATGTCCATGATCCGACTGAAGTCTTCATCCAAGCGGGAGCTGAAGAGGTCCATGATCCAGCTGAAGTCTTCTATCAAGCGGCATCTTCAATCTTCTTTCTTCCGGATCCATGTTCATCCCGCCGACGCGGAACATCCATCTTCACCGACGACTTCCCGACGAATGACGGTTCCTTTAAGGGACGTCATCCAAGATGGCGTCCCTCGAATTCCGATTGGCTGATAGGATTCTATCAGCCAATCGGAATTAAGGTAAGAAAATTCTGATTGGCTGATGGAATCAGCCAATCAGAATCAAGTTCAATCCGATTGGCTGATCCGATCAGCCAATCAGATTGAGCTCGCATTCTATTGGCTGATCGGAACAGCCAATAGAATGCAAGCTCAATCTGATTGGCTGATCGGATCAGCCAATCGGATTGAACTTGATTCTGATTGGCTGATTCCATCAGCCAATCAGAATTTTCTTACCTTAATTCCGATTGGCTGATAGAATCCTATCAGCCAATCGGAATTCGAGGGACGCCATCTTGGATGACGTCCCTTAAAGGAACCGTCATTCGTCGGGAAGTCGTCGGTGAAGATGGATGTTCCGCGTCGGCGGGATGAACATGGATCCAGAAGAAAGAAGATTGAAGATGCCGCTTGATAGAAGACTTCAGCCGGATCATGGACCTCTTCAGCTCCCGCTTGGATGAAGACTTCAGTCGAATCATGGACATCTTCAGCCCCCCGCTTGGGCTTGGATCAAGACATCGGAGGAGCTCTTCTGGATCGATCGGTGAACCCGGCGTGGTGAAGATAAGGTAGGAAGATCTTCAGGGGCTTAGTGTTAGGTTTATTTAAGGGGGGTTTGGGTTAGATTAGGGGTATGTGGGTGGTGGGTTGTAATGTTGGGGGGGGGGTATTGTATATATTTTTTTACAGGCAAAAGAGCTGAATTCTTTGGGGAATGCCCCGCAAAGGGCCCTTTTCAGGGCTGGTAAGGTAAAAGAGCTTTGAACTTTTTTAATTTTAGAATAGGGTAGGGCATTTTTTTTATTTTGGGGGGCTTTGTTATTTTATTAGGGGGCTTAGAGTAGGTGTAATTAGTTTAAAATTGTTGTAATATTTTTCTAATGTTTGTAAATATTTTTTTATTTTTTGTAACTTAGTTCTTTTTTATTTTTTTGTACTTTAGTTAGTTTATTTAATTGTATTTATTTGTAGGTATTGTATTTAATTAATTTATTGATAGTGTAGTGTTAGGTTTAATTGTAGATAATTGTAGGTATTGTATTTAATTAATTTATTGATAGTGTAGTGTTAGGTTTAATTGTAGATAATTGTAGGTATTGTATTTAATTAATTTATTGATAGTGTAGTGTTAGGTTTAATTGTAACTTAGGTTAGGATTTATTTTACAGGTAATTTTGTAATTATTTTAACTATTTTAGCTATTAAATAGTTCTTAACTATTTAATAGCTATTGTACCTGGTTAAAATAAATACAAAGTTGCCTGTAAAATAAATATTAATCCTAAAATAGCTACAATATAATTATTCGTTATATTGTAGCTATATTAGGATTTATTTTACAGGTAAGTATTTATCTTTAAATAGGAATAATTTATTTAATAAGGAGTTAATTTATTTCGTTAGATTTAAATTATATTTAACTTAGGGGGGTGTTAGTGTTAGGTTTAGACTTAGCTTTAGGGGTTAATACATTTATTATAGTATCGGCGAGATCCGGTCAGCAGATTAGGGGTTAATAATTGAAGTTAGGTGTCGGCGATGTTAGGGAGGGCAGATTAGGGGTTAATACTATTTCTTATAGGGTTATTGAGGCGGGAGTGAGGCGGATTAGGGGTTAATAACTTTATTATAGTAGCGGTGAGATGCGGTCGGAAGATTAGGGGTTAATTATTGTAGGTAGCTGGCGGCGACGTTGTGGGGGGCAGATTAGGGGTTAATAAATATAATATAGGGGTCGGCGGTGTTAGGGGCAGCAGATTAGGGGTTCATAGGGATAACGTAGATGGCGGCAGTATACGGAGCGGCAGATTAGGGGTTAAAAATGTAATCGAGTGGCGGCGATGTGGGGGGGCCTCCGTTTAGGGGTGCATAGGTAGTTTATGGGTGTTAGTGTACTTTAGAGCACAGTAGTTAAGAGATTTATGAACCGGCGTTAGCCCAGAAAGCTCTTAACTACTTACTTTTTTTTGCGGCTGGAGTTTTGTCGTTAGATTTCTAACGCTCACTTCAGCCAAGACTCTAAATACCGGCGTTAGAAAGATCCCATTGAAAAGATAGGATAGGCAAATGGCGTAGGGGGATCTGCGGTATGGAAAAGTCGCGGCTTGAAAGTGAGCGTTAGACCCTTTCCTGACTGACTCCAAATACCAGAGGGCGGTAAAAACCAGCGTTAGGAGCCTCTAACGCTGGTTTTCACGGCTACCGCCCAACTCTAAATCTAGGCCTAATACATGTTATATATTTATATATACATTTACCAAAGGTAATGTTTAGTGAATTTTTTCTCAGGGATATATAAATAATTTGTTATTGTGTTTAAGCTAATATGTCTTATTAAATATTTATTTCACATCTTTATTTGGTATTTAACTATCAATTATTTAGACATTTAGCTATAAAAAATGTAATAAGATAGATAAAGAATTTTTTTTTATTTAAACTTTTTCTCAATTCACAAATAAATCTAGATCTCTCCTCATGTTTAAACCTGAGGGACTGCTAGTTCTAAGTTTAAAAATCCAGAATACTTCATGTTTATTTAATTTATCCTCTCTATCTCCTCCCCTTTTCCATATGGGGACATGATCTATATATACCCTGGATTTTTAGTAGAGATGCATCAGCATTATGGCAAGTTTTAAAATGTCTAGATACCGGAGTATCCGATTCATCATCCTCAATGGATCTCAGATGTTGAAGAAATCTATCCTTAAAGGGACAGTCAAGTATAAATTAAACTTTCATTATTCAGATAGGACTTTTAATTTTAATCGACTTTCCAATTTACTTTTATCATCAAATTTGCTTTTTTCTCTTGGTATTCTTAGTTTAAACTAAACATAGGTAGGCTCATATGCTAATTTCTAAGCCTTTGAGGGCTGCCTCTTATCACATGCTTTTTAAATCTCTTTTCAACACAAAGAGACAGAAAGTACACGTGGGCTATATAGATAACACTGTGTTCAGGCACAGAAAGTTATTTAAGATCTAGCACAATGCAATGCTAAATTTAAGACAATAGATAATAAACAGTCACAGTCATGTGATCAGGGGGCTGGAAGAAGGTTCCTAGATACAAGGTAATCACAAAGGTAAAAAGTACATTAATATAACTGTGTTGGTTATGCAAAACTGGGGAATGAGTAATAAAGGGATTATCTATCTTTTAAAACAATAACAATTCTATGGTTGACTGTCCCTTTAATACTACGTTTAGTTTTTCCTACGTATTGAATTTTACATAGTTGACATGTGAGTAAATGCACTACGTGTGTTGTAGAGCAATTTATGTAATAATTAATATTGATGCCAATCTTTACATGAATTATTTTGAAGAAAAGTTTGTCTATAGTAACCATCTTTTTTTACAGTATGGCACCACCTGGTGGCGATTTATAGACAATGTATTTGACATATGGTGGGGCAACGATTACTCCATTTTAAAATTTGTAGAGGAAATTAATCATGAGGTACATGGCCTTGAATTCACTTTGGCTTTAAGTGAAGAAAGAATGGTATTCCGATATATACTGTAAGGAAACGGATCATAATACCCTTCTTAGGTACGACAGTTTTCACAATAAAAGCTCTTTTACAAAAAATATTCAAAAGTCCCACCTAACATTAAACCCCCCCACCCCCCAAAATAAAAGAACCTAACACTAAAAAACCTAAACTACCTATTGCTCTGAAAATGGCATTTGTTTGGGCATTGCCCTTAAAAGGGCATTTAGCTCTTTTATTGCCCCTACCTAATCTAAATAAAACAAACCCCCCAAAAAACCCTTAAAAATCCTAAATCTAACCCCCAGGTTGGTACTCACGGTTCCTGAAGTCCGGCAGAGAAGGTCCTGTTCCAGGCGGTGAAGTCTTCTTCCAAGCGCAACCTCTTCTTCTTCCCGAAACATCCTGCGCAGAGCGGTGCTGAAGACTGAAGACCGCGGAGCTGAAGACCGGCGACCATGAAACTGCAGACCGGCGACCGCGGAGCCATGGAGTGTTGAGGATCCTCTTCGTACGATCTCCGCCGTACACTGAATAGTGAATTCAAGGTATGCGATTAAAGATGGCATCCCTTTAATTCCTATTGGCTGATTTGATTCTTCCATATGAAATCATCCAATAGGATGAGAGCTACTCAAATCCTATTGACTGTTCAAATCAGCAAATAGGATGAGAGAAAGTGAAATTCTATTGGCTGATTTGAATAGCCAATAAAATTTCACTTGCTCTCATCCTATTGGCTGATTTTAACAGCCAATAGGATTTGAGTAGCTCTCATCCTATTGGATGATTTGATATGGAAGAATCAAATCAGTCAATAGGAATTCAAGGGACGCCATCTTTAATCGCGTACCTTGAATTCACTATTCAGCGTACGGCGGAGATCGTACGAAGAGGATCCTCCACGCTCCGCGGTCGCCGGTCTGCAGTTCCAGGGTCGCCGGTCTTCAGCTCCACGGTCTTCAGTCTTCAGCACCGCTCTGCCCAGGATGTTCCTGGAAGAAGAAGAGGTTGTGCTTGGAAGACTTCACCGACTGGAACAGGACCTTCTCCGCCGGACTTCAGGAACCGTGAGTATCAACCTGGGGGTTAGATTTAGGATTTTTTAAGTTTTTTGGGGGGTTTGTTTTATTTAGATTAGGGATAGGCAGTAAAAGAGCTAAATGCCCTTTTAAGGGCAATGCCCAAACAAATGCCCTTTTCAGGGCAATGGGTAGTTTAGTTTTTTAGTCTTAGGTTCTTTTATTTTGGGGGGTGGGGAGGTTTAATGTTAGGTGGGACTTTGTATATTTTTTGTAAAAGAGCTGATTATCTTGGGGCAATGCCCTGCAAAAAGCCCTTTTATTTTGGGGGGTCTTTTTTATTTTCATAGGGATTAGGTTTAATTTTGTTAAATTTGGTAATTTTTTTTTTTTTCTGTAATGTAATTATTTTTTGTAAACTTATTTTTTTAATTTTTTTTTGTAATTTTAGAATGTATTAGTTTAGGTAATTTGGGTTTATTTAATGGGGTGTTAGGTTAGGGGTTGTTAGGTTAGGGTACTTAGATATTTAAATAGTTATTTGCATTGTGGGTTTTGGCGGTTTAAAGGGTTAATAAGTTAATTAGATTTATTGCGATGTAGGGGTTTTGCGGTTTAGGGGTTAATAGGGAAAATAGGTTTATTGCGATGTAGGGATTTTGTGGTTTAGGAGTTAATACTTTGAGTAGGATTTTTTTTGTTATATTTTGTTCAGGCGGTGTTTTTTTTTTAATACTTTAATATGGGCGATTAGTTGTTGCTTTTGTAATGCTCCGTTTGCCTTCGCTGCATCCCCCGGGATGCAGCTTACACTGCATCCCGGTGGATTCCAAAAATGGCAGGGTAATGAAAGAATCTACCGCATCCACCTCCCATTTTCGGAATTAGAGGGGGAAGTAGAGAACGGCTTCTAAAACAAAGAGAGGCGTTTTGGATCCATAAATTGGATGCCATGTACCCAAAAGGGTTAAATAGGGAACTGGATTTTTCCGTCTTTCTCTAGATACAGACTGTACTTAAAGTATCCCGGAAAGTATAGGGTTTTCCATTGTTAATCACAATATGAAAAATATATGAATTTTTTTTTTTATTATATCCCAGATATGTACATATGCTTTCTTAACCCCTTAACGACCGACGACGTATGCCATACGTCCTCAAAAAAAAAGCACTTAACGACCGAGGACGTATGGCATACGTCGTCGGTTTAACAGAGCACCGGAAGCGATCGAAATCGCTTCCAGCTGCTCTAACAGTATTGCAGGCTTGCCTTGATGTCTAGGCATCCTGCAATACTGTTCCCGAGTGCCGGGACCGGATTGATCACTCCCGGTTTCGCTCCACGTGGAGCCCGGCAGTGTTTCAGAGCATCGGAAGCGATCGGACACGCTTCCGATGCTCTGCTTGTGTGCTTAGTGCCTCGGTGGGTCGAGGCACTTAGTTAGTTATAAAATGAAGGTAAAAAATAAAAAATAAAAAACGTTTAAAATATAAAAAAAGCCCTAAATAGCCCCCCCTCCCCCTTCACTAGGCATCCAAGATGGCGATGCCCAGTGCATCATGGGGCCTCTGGGGGTGTCCCTAGCCTGCATCATCATAGGGGCAAGCTAGGGTCACCCAATCTGAGCCTCCCACCCTAAAAAAAATAATAATAATAAAATACCCCATTTGTCTGATCATGTCAATATTTGTAAATATTGACTATGATCAGTGTGGATCTCCCTCCCTCTCCTCACTTGCCATTTTGTTGGAGAGAGAGAGAGACCTGTATTTAGCAGAGAGAGAGATTTATTTCTTTTATTTGTTAAAAAATATAGAACCAAAGGCTCTTTTCAGAGCCATTAACCCCTAGCTTGCCAGTGATCACTATATATCACTGGCAGTAACATAGGTGCACTTTTTTTTTGCTGCATTTTGCTGTCTGTGCATTTTTTTAGGGGTTAATTTTGTTGTTGTAATTTTTTAAAAACCCAAAGGCTCTTTTCAGAAACATTTAGTTAATTTAATTTAATTTTCAGAGCCATTAACCCCTAGCTTGCCAGTGATCACTATATATCACTGGCAGTAGCATAGGTGCACTTTTTTTTTGCTGCATTTTGCTGTCTGTGCATTTTTTTAGGGGTTAATTTTGTTGTTGTAATTTTTTAAAAACCCAAAGGCTCTTTTCAGAAACATTTAGTTAATTTAATTTTCAGAGCCATTAACCCCTAGCTTGCCAGTGATCGCTATAAATCACTGGCAGTTGCATAGCTGTACTTTTTTGCTATCTGTGCATTTTTTTAGGGGTTAATTTTGTTGTTGTAATTTTTTAAAAACCCAAAGGCTCTTTTCAGAAACATTTAGTTAATTTAATTTTCAGAGCCATTAACCCCTAGCTTGCCAGTGATCGCTATAAATCACTGGCAGTTGCATAGCTGTACTTTTTTGCTATCTGTGCATTTTTTTAGGGGTTAATTTTGTTGTTGTAATTTTTTAAAAACCCAAAGGCTCTTTTCAGAAACATTTAGTTAATTTAATTTAATTTTCAGAGCCATTAACCCCTAGCTTGCCAGTGATCGCTATAAATCACTGGCAGTAGCATAGCTGTACTTTTTTGCTAGTTAATTTAGTTAATTAATTTAGTTAATTTAATTTAATTTTCAGAGCCATTAACCCCTAGCTTGCCAGTGATCGCTATAAATCACTGGCAGTTGCATAGCTGTACTTTTTTGCTGTCTGTGCATTTTTTTTAGGGGTTAATTTTGTTGTTGTAATTTTTTAAAAACCCAAAGGCTCTTTTCAGAAACATTTAGTTAATTTAATTTTCAGAGCCATTAACCCCTAGCTTGCCAGTGATCGCTATAAATCACTGGCAGTAGCATAGCTGCACTTTTTTGCTAGTTAATTTAGTTAATTAATTTAGTTAATTTAATTTAATTTTCAGAGCCATTAACCCCTAGCTTGCCAGTGATCGCTATAAATCACTGGCAGTTGCATAGCTGTACTTTTTTGCTATCTGTGCATTTTTTTAGGGGTTAATTTTGTTGTTGTAATTTTTTAAAAACCCAAAGGCTCTTTTCAGAAACATTTAGTTAATTTAATTTAATTTTCAGAGCCATTAACCCCTAGCTTGCCAGTGATCGCTATAAATCACTGGCAGTAGCATAGCTGTACTTTTTTGCTAGTTAATTTAGTTAATTAATTTAGTTAATTTAATTTTCAGAGCCATTAACCCCTAGCTTGCCAGTGATCGCTATAAATCACTGGCAGTTGCATAGCTGTACTTTTTTGCTGTCTGTGCATTTTTTTTAGGGGTTAATTTTGTTGTTGTAATTTTTTAAAAACCCAAAGGCTCTTTTCAGAAACATTTAGTTAATTTAATTTTCAGAGCCATTAACCCCTAGCTTGCCAGTGATCGCTATAAATCACTGGCAGTAGCATAGCTGCACTTTTTTGCTAGTTAATTTAGTTAATTAATTTAGTTAATTTAATTTAATTTTCAGAGCCATTAACCCCTAGCTTGCCAGTGATCGCTATAAATCACTGGCAGTTGCATAGCTGTACTTTTTTGCTGTCTGTGCATTTTTTTAGGGGTTAATTTTGTTGTTGTAATTTTTTAAAAACCCAAAGGCTCTTTTCAGAAACATTTAGTTAATTTAATTTAATTTTCAGAGCCATTAACCTCTAGCTTGCCAGTGATCGCTATAAATCACTGGCAGTAGCATAGCTGTACTTTTTTGCTAGTTAATTTAGTTAATTAATTTAGTTAATTTAATTTTTTTTAGTAATTGTTTTCTGTGACAGATACAAAAATGTCACAGAAAAGATATAGTGCTGAGGAGGCGTATGCCATCCTTGCGTCAGAGTCAGATGCCTCTATTTCGGACTCAGACCCCAATTTTGACCCTGCCATGTGCTCAGATACATCACTAGATGCAGTCTCAACTGATAGTGATGTATCTGTGGCTGCTAGCCCCCCTGCCAGCCCCCCTGCTAGCCCCCCTGCCAGAAGGAGGCGTGTTGCTGCCATTGCTGCTGAAGAGTGGGTAACGCCTCATCTCCAGAGGCCAGATATCCCACCCTTCACAGCAAATGCTGGCATAAATATAGATGTGGCAGGTTTTAGCCCCCAGCAGTTTCTGGAAGTGTTTCTGGGCGATGATATATTGGGGAACATTGTCGCCCAAACTAATTTATATGCCCATCAGTTCCGTGCTGCAAAGCCTGGAACATATTTGGCAAAGCAGCAATGGGCCCCCATCAATGTGCCAGAATTCAAAAAATTCTGGGCATTGACTATGCTGATGGGCATCATAAAGAAACCCTCCATTCGCTCCTACTGGAGTACTAGCCCCATCTGCTCTACCCCCATTTTCTCCAAGACTATGTCGAGGAAGAGGTATGAAATGATTCTGCATTTCATGCACTTCAGCGACAACAGCCTGTGCCCCCCTAGGGAGCATCCCCAATTTGACAGGCTGTATAAAATCCGCCCCCTGATAACCCACTTTTCTGCCAGGTTTGCAGAGGCTTATACACCTGGAAGGAATATATGCGTTGATGAATCCCTAATGAAGTATAAGGGAAGGCTGGGATTCAAGCAGTATATTCCTTCCAAACGCTCCAGATATGGGGTAAAGGTGTATAAGCTCTGTGACAGCGAGACTGGGTATACTCAGGCCTTCCGGGTGTATGAGGGAAAGGATAGCCACCTTGACCCTCCAGGTTGCCCAGAACATATGGGAACCACTGGCAAGATTGTCTGGGACCTGATATTACCCCTAATGAACAAAGGGTATCACTTGTACTTAGACAATTTTTATACAAGTGTCCTTTTGTTCAAGCTACTGTATTGCTTTGATACAGTAGCTTGCGGTACAATTAAAAAGAACCGCGCAGGTTTCCCAGGACAGCTTGTACGCACCCGGCTACGAAGGGGGGAGACCTCAGCTCTGCGCCAAGAGGAGCTGTTGGCACTGAAGTACAGAGACAAGAAGGATGTATACCTTCTTACCACCATCCACACAGAGAGGACGGTGGCGGTTTCTGTACGTGGCAGAGCTGAGATCATAAGGAAGCCAGTGTGCATCAAGTCTTATAACCGGCATATGGGTGGGGTTGATCTGGCTGATCAGCTGCTGCAGCCCTACCTAATTATGCGGAAGACAAGGGCCTGGTACAAAAAGGTTGCAATTTACCTAATGCAGATTGCAACCCACAACGCTTTTTTGTTGTTCAAAAAAGCAAACCCCAGAGTTAAAAAGACTTTTTTACAGTTTCAGCTCCAGATTATTACGGGGATTTTGTACCATGATGCAACTGCTCCCCGGGCGGTGATGGGAGAGAGCAGAGTTGGGGCTACCCATTTTATTTTTAAAATCCCCCCTACTGCCACAAAGCAGAAACCACAAAAAAAATGCAGAGTCTGTACCAAGAGGGGGAAGAGAAGGGACACCATATATTACTGTCCTGATTGCCCTGGACAGCCTGCACTCTGCATTGGGGACTGCTTCAAGCGGTACCATACAATGGTCAATTTTTAAAAAAATAAATACATTTGCTGTTACATATATATATATTTTTTTTTGGTTATGTTTACAGTTAGATGTTTTTTTGACTTTTACTGTGCCAGATTTTTACATTTCACTACTCTATTTTTTTCTAAAATTGGGCCTGTTTTTTTTTAACCAAAACCCCTGTCAAACCTATGCATGGGGGACATAGGTGTTCTCAGGGTGCCTTGCAGAAAACAACCTGAAGTATGTTTTTGTAATAACTTACAACAGTCTCTCCTAAATTATAGTCAAAAAGCAATGTGTCTGTAAAAATGAAAATTGAAAAATTACCACCATACACTTTCTCCAATTTTTTGGGCTAAAACGGTTGCTTCAAAGGCATCAAAGCACACCATATACAATACCTTGGGGTGTCAACATTTAAAAAATATACACTTTGAATGCAATAAATAAAAGTGGGGTATGCGATAGGCCCCAAACTAAAGATAGGCCTATCAGAAGAAATACTCTCATTTTTAATAACTAAAATCACAAGTCATAAAATTGTAACATAACCTTCCCAAAATCCTGGCAAACCTATGCATGGGGGGCATAGGTGTACTCAGGGTGCCTTGCAGAAAACAACCTGAAGTATTCTTTTGCAATAACTTACAACAATCTCTCCTAAATCATAGTCAAAAAGCAATGTGTCTGTAAAAATGAAAATTGAAAAATTACCACCATATACTTTCTCCAATTTTTTGGGCTAAAACGGTTGCTTCAAAGGCATCAAAGCACACCATATACAATACCTTGGGGTGTCAACATTTAAAAAATATACACTTTGAATGCAATAAATAAAAGTGGGGTATGTGATAGGCCCCAAACTAAAGATAGGCCTATCAGAAGAAATACTCTCATTTTTAATAACTAAAATCATGTAACATAACCTTCCCAAAATCCTGGCAAACCTATGCATGGGGGGCATAGGTGTACTCAGGGTGCCTTGCAGAAAACAACCTGAAGTATTCTTTTGCAATAACTTACAACAGTCTCTCCTAAATCATAGTAAAAAAGCAATGTGTCTGTAACAATGAAAATTGAAAAATTACCACCATATACTTTCTCCAATTTTTTGGGCTAAAACGGTTGCATCAAAGTCATCAAACCACTCCATGTATAATACCTTGGGGGGTCAACTTTTTAAATATAATCACATTTATGGAAAACAAATAAATTGGGGTATGTTAAAAGACCCCCAAAAAAGACGATAGGCAAAGAAAATATGTTAAATGTGAAAAAAAATCACAAACACATGTCAGACATTTGGCATTGCACCGCCCAAACAAGCCACCAAACCTATGCATAGGTGGTATCACTGAACTCAGGAGATGTTGGTGACCACATATTGGTGTCTTCTTTGGTAGTAACACATAACAGGAGCTGTGAATCCATGTCTAAAGTACAATGTATGTGAAAAATAACACAAAGAAATGAATGCCCAATAGTTTGACAAAGACTAGTGGTTGAATTAGTGTATGGAAAGTGTTAAAACACCTGCATTTGAAATACCCTAGGATGTCTACTTTTCAAAAATATATGGTTTTATGGGGGTAAATTACATTGGCCGGCTTCAGAAATGTCTTAAATAGAACATGGGTGCATGGGATGTGAAAATGGGAAGTGTAAAAAATGGAATGCGCTTCCTAAAAATAAGGCCTTCTAGCCCCCAGAGAACCCAACACACCTATACATGGGTGGTATCACTGTACTCAGGAGATGTTGTTGAACAGTAACACATAACAGGAACTGAGAATCCATGCCTAAAGTACAATGTGTGTGAAAAATAACACAAAAAAATGACTACCCAAAAGTTTGACAAAGACTGGTGGTTAAATAAGTTCATGGAAAGTGTGAAAATACCAGCATTTCAAATACCCTAGGGGGTCTACTTCTCAAAAATATATGGTTTTATGGGGGTAAATTTCATTGACCGGCTTCAGAAATGTCCCAAATAGGACATGGGTGCATGATGACCGATGTGAAAATTCCAAGTTGAAAAACTGGAATGCGCTTCCTAAAAATAAGGCCTTCTAGCCCCCAGAGAACCCAACACACCTATACATGGGTGGTATCACTGTACTCAGGAGATGTTGTTGAACACATATTGAGGTGTTTTTTGGCAGTAACACATAACAGGAACTGAGAATCCATGCCTAAAGTACAATGTGTGTGAAAAATAACACAAAAAAATGACTACCCAAAAGTTTGACAAAGACTGGTGGTTAAATAAGTTCATGGAAAGTGTGAAAATACCAGCATTTCAAATACCCTAGGGGGTCTACTTCTCAAAAATATATGGTTTTATGGGGGTAAATTTCATTGACCGGCTTCAGAAATGTCCCAAATAGGACATGGGTGCATGATGACCGATGTGAAAATTCCAAGTTGAAAAACTGGAATGCGCTTCCTAAAAATAAGGCCTTCTAGCCCCCAGAGAACCCAACACACCTATACATGGGTGGTATCACTGTACTCAGGAGATGTTGTTGAACACATATTGAGGTGTTTTTTGGCAGTAACACATAACAGGAACTGAGAATCCATGCCTAAAGTACAATGTGTGTGAAAAATAACACAAAAAAATGACTACCCAAAAGTTTGACAAAGACTGGTGGTTGAATTAGTGCATGGAAAGTGTTAAAATACCAGCATTTGAAATACCCTAGGGTGTCTACTTTTCAAAAATATATGGTTTGATGGGGGTAAATTCCATTGGCCAGCTTCAGAAATGTCCCAAATAGGACATGGGTGCATGATGACCGATGTGAAAATTCCAAGTTGAAAAACTGGAATGCGCTTCCTAAAATTAAGGCCTTTTAGCCCCCAGAGAACCCGACACACCTATACATGGGTGGTATCACTGTACTCAGGAGATGTTGTTGAACACATATTGAGGTTTTTTTTGGTAGTAACACATAACAGGAACTGAGAATCCATGCCTAAAGTACAATGTGTGTGAAAAATAACACAAAATAATGACTACCCAAAAGTTTGACAAAGACTGGTGGTTGAATTAGTGCATGGAAAGTGTTAAAATACCAGCATTTGAAATACCCTAGGGTGTCTACTTTTCAAAAATATATGGTTTGATGGGGGTAAATTCCATTGGCCAGCTTCAGAAATGTCCCAAATAGGACATGGGTGCATGATGACCGATGTGAAAATTCCAAGTTGAAAAACTGGAATGCGCTTCCTAAAATTAAGGCCTTTTAGCCCCCAGAGAACCCGACACACCTATACATGGGTGGTATCACTGTACTCAGGAGATGTTGTTGAACACATATTGAGGTTTTTTTTGGTAGTAACACATAACAGGAACTGAGAATCCATGCCTAAAGTACAATGTGTGTGAAAAATAACACAAAATAATGACTACCCAAAAGTTTGACAAAGACTGGTGGTTGAATTAGTGCATGGAAAGTGTTAAAATACAAGCATTTGAAATACCCTAGGGTGTCTACTTTTCAAAAATATATGGTTTGATGGGGGTAAATTCCATTGACCAGCTTCAGAAATGTCCCAAATAGGACATGGGTGCATGATGACCGATGTGAAAATTCCAAGTTGAAAAACTGGAATGCGCTTCCTAAAATTAAGGCCTTTTAGCCCCCAGAGAACCCGACACACCTATACATGGGTGGTATCACTGTACTCAGGAGATGTTGTTGAACACATATTGAGGTTTTTTTTGGTAGTAACACATAACAGGAACTGAGAATCCATGCCTAAAGTACAATGTGTGTGAAAAATAACACAAAATAATGACTACCCAAAAGTTTGACAAAGACTGGTGGTTGAATTAGTGCATGGAAAGTGTTAAAATACAAGCATTTGAAATACCCTAGGGTGTCTACTTTTCAAAAATATATGGTTTGATGGGGGTAAATTCCATTGACCAGCTTCAGAAATGTCCCAAATAGGACATGGGTGCATGATGACCGATGTGAAAATTCCAAGTTGAAAAACTGGAATGCGCTCCCTAAAAATAAGAGCTTTTAGCCCCCCGAGAACCCGACACACCTATACATGGGTGGTATCACTGTACCCAGGAGATGCTGCTGAAGACATATGAGGGTGTTATTTGGCAGTAACCCTTAATATTATCAGTAAATGTATTCTTAAATTGCTATTTTGTCAAAAAATCAAATTATTTTTTTTTCCCCCCCAAACTTTGGCATAGATTGGTGGTAAAATGGTTGCATGAAAAAAGTCAAAATACCCCAAGTTTAATACCTTAGGTTGTCTTCTTTTAAAAAATATATACATTTGAAGGGTTATTCAGGGATTCATGACAGATATTGGTGTTACAATGTAACTATCGCCAATTTTGAAAAAACATGGTTTTGAAATAGCAAAGTGCTACTTGTACTTATTGCCCTATAACTTGCAAAAAAAGCAAAGAACATGTAAACATTGGGTATTTATAAACTCAGGACAAAATTTAGAAACTGTTTAGCATTGGTATTTTATGGTGGTTGTAGATGTGTAAGAGATTTTGGGGCTCAAAGTTAGAAAAAGTGCATTTTTTTTCATTTTTTCCTCATATTTTATATTTTTTTTTTATAGTAAATTATAAGATATGATGAAAATAATCATATCTTTAGAAAGTCCATTTAATGGCGAGAAAAACAGTATATAATATGTGTGGGTACAGTAAATGAGTAAGAGGAAAATTACAGTTAAACACAAACATCGCAGAAATGCAAAAATAGCCTTGGTCCCAGATGGTCAACAAATTGAAAAGTGGTCTGGTCACTAAGGGGTTAAAGGGACACTAAACCCAAATTTTTTATTTCGTGATTCAGATAGAGCATGACATTTTAAGCAACTTTCTAATTTACTCCTATTATCAAATTGTCTTCATTCTCTTAGTATCTTTATATGAAATGCAAGAATGTAAGTTTAGATGCCGGCCCATTTTTGGTGAACATCCTGGGTTGTTCTTGCTGATTGGTGGATAAATTGATCCACCAATAAAAAAGTGCTGTCCAGAGTACTAAACCAAAAAAAAAAAAAGCTTAGATGCCTTCTTTTTCAAATAAAGATAGCAAGAGAACGAAGAAAAATTGATAATAGGAGTAAATTAGAAAGTTGCTTAAAATTGCTGCTCTATCTGAATCACGAAAGAAAAAAATTGGGTTCAGTGTCCCTTTAAGCACTTTTATTGTATCTTTTTATATGTGTAACATGTAATAATTTTTGTGAACAGTAGATGGCAGTGCATTTTCTGCAAGTAAGAATGTATCTATGCAAGTGTTAACATTGTATGAGGTTCTGATTGGTTGTTGCTATCTTTAAATAAGACACAGGTGCATAGCTATGTATGCATGATCTGAAACGTTGCATACTTGTGCTGTTGTTAGGCTTCAATAAAAGATTCTGATAAGAATACAGGGTGCTGTGGAATATTGTGATGTTGTAACCTAGGTTACCTTCTCTGCTGTGGCCAATTAGAGAAAGTTATAAAAGGTCACTAGAGTGTGCAGCCAATGGTACAGAGTTTTTTTATATATACATTTTACCATTTTATTTTACCATGTCAATGTGTTTAATGTCCCTTTTTAGGAAATCTACCCGACAATAACTATATTCATATTGGTAAATTTAATAAAATAAGTTGCAGTTACAGAGATTGGATGCCTATAATTATATTTAAGTGCTATTTGCACAATACCATCACCAGCTGCAATACTGACCAATACATATATTTATATTAATTACATAGTAGGCATCACCCAATACATTAATATATTAACCTACACTGAGTACCGTTCTATTCAAACCAAATGTATATTAAACTTTGAGAATTCATTGTACTCTCTATTGTAAGTAGTTTGTGTCCTTTCTGAGGCTAAGAATAAAAACTTACCTATGTAACAAAGGTTTAATAAACTGCAATTAATTTGGTCTGATGTGATGGATACTGCGTATTAAACTACCTTAGGCAATATTAATATTAATTATACAAAACTTGTTATACTTTACCAACCAGTAGTAAAGATCTTGTACCGGATAAAACGGACCTGGTACTAAGCCAGGACTGGTTAAATGAGTGAGGAGCCAACTGATATGATGGAACAGGATATTGTACAATGGGAGAGTCCTGACAATTAGTTTAACCCTCTATATAATGTCAGTTGTATCACATTTAGTAATCATCTCATATGGGTGGATGTGTGTTTATTAGTTGAGTCAATTTGCTGACTAGACAGTAAAATGTGATGTCATGGGGGGCGGAGCCAACTACGGAGCTGAGCGGTTGCAGAGTGCCATAGCTCCTATGCCTTATTTCCCAAAATAATATAAAAAACAACTGTCTACAAAAGCTATAAGCCCCCAAATTTGGCCAGATTTATTTTATAATTCCCGAATAGCCTCCCTACCCTTTTCTCTACACTAACCCGCAGCTGTTAACGGAGCAGCAGGCATGCCCACATAACGCCCTACTCAGTCGGAGAGTTTCTCTCCGCTCACTTGACAGAGACCCGAGCTGCTTCTCCCTTGTTCTTGGCCAGTACCTGCCTCTGGGTCCTCTCCGGTATTACTCTACCTAGCGTGGAGGTCTCGCGCTCTTCCTCTGATACACAGCTGGCGGATCCTGAAGAGACAGGGGAAAAGCCTGCGAACGGACGCCATCTTGTCTCTGGTGCTGCAGCTCGGCGGCACTTCTACCATACGCTGGATTACTCCTGTGGAGACACAGGTTATCTGCTGCTTCCACACCTCCCGGCCTGGTCTGGGACATCTGCCCTACACAACTTACGCACCGCTGGTGCAGAGAACTCTTCTACGGCTTATCATCCCTGCTATTGCCGTCTCTCCCACTAAGATCCCCACGCAGAGAGAGTCTATCTTCAGGAGTTGGGGCTTCAGATGACCAGCGCCTACAGGTTTAATCTGAGTGAGTACCGTTTCTAATTACAAGGGCTGGGATATAGCACAGGACACGCAGAGTCTGCAGGCAGCCTAAAATAAAAGGCTTTAACATCATCCTTTCCTTTTGGATCTGCAGCTCTCCCTCATATAAGGAGCTCCATATATATGTGTCACAGAACTCACAGTATAACTCGGATCTGAGCTGGCTTTATATTGTACCTGTTCTAAAGAAGCTGAAAGCAGATGCAGGCAGCTATCAAAATAAAGTTTCAGGCCTTTAGGCTCAACACAAATATTGTTTGAGGTCTGAACCCTCTAAGATTATTCTCTACTCTCATCATAATCCCCTCAGACAACCTGGGGAAAGACAGAATACATTCACTACTCCAGATAAATTAACCCCCTACACTACCTCATATGAAAAATACACCCTGCTGTCATCTGGAAGGTATTTCCATATAATTTTAAATCTGACTTGTGGGAATTCACTGCTCAAAACTTTATCCTCCTATTTGAAGGCACACACCAACCTTCCTCCTTTTTGTATACCAGTTCTCCCCACGGACATAACAGCAGCTCAACTGGTCAGGGAGGGAGATTTGATCTGCAGTCTATCTTGTGGGTCCCTCATTTGCTCTCCCACTAGAATCTGCCTTCTGATCCTACTGAAGCCTACTGTTGACCTTATTACCTACACCTAGTGAGCTCCCCAACTGTTCTCCACCTAAAATTTCCTATCTCACCTGCCTACTCATTGACCCTTCCTCCCTTTCCCGCTGACCCACGTGAGCAGCGGGTCATAATCTCCTTCTCTTTCCCCACTTCGCCCAATAGGGGGCACCTCCCCAGGAGAGGGGTCAATTCCAGAAGCCACCCTGCGGAAATTTCAACACTACACAGCAGAAGTTTAACATTCATACTCTGAAAACATAATTTATGCTTACCTGATAAATTCCTTTCTCCTGTAGTGTAGTCAGTCCACGGGTCATCCATTACTTATGGAATATATCTCTTCCTAACAGGAAACTGCAAGAGAATTACCCAGCAGAGCTGCTATATAGCTCCTCCCCTCACCTATCATACTCAGTCATTCGACCAAAGCAGACGAGAAAGGAGGAACCATAGGGTACAGTGGTGACTGGAGTTTAATAAAAATTTAGACCTGCCGTAAAAACAGGGCGGGCCGTGGACTGACTACACTACAGGAGAAAGGAATTTATCAGGTAAGCATAAATTATGTTTTCTCCTGTTAAGTGTAGTCAGTCCACGGGTCATCCATTACTTATGGAATACCAATACCAAAGCTAAAGTACACGGATGAAGGGAGGGACAAGGCAGGAACATTAAACAGAAGGAACCACTGCCTGAAGTACCTTTCTCCCAAAAATAGCCTCCGACGAAGCAAAAGTGTCAAATTTGTAAAATTTTTAAAAAGTGTGAAGCGAAGACCAAGTCGCAGCCTTGCAAATCTGTTCAACAGAGGCCTCATTTTTAAAGGCCCAGGTGGAAGCCACAGCTCTAGTAGAATGAGCTGTAATCCTTTCAGGAGGCTGCTGTCCAGCAGTCTCATAGGCTAAGCGTATTATGCTACGAAGCCAAAAAGAGAGAGAGGTAGCCGAAGCCTTTTGACCTCTCCTCTGTCCAGAGTAAACGACAAACAGGGAAGAAGTTTGATGAAAATCCTTAGTTGCCTGCAAATAGAATTTCAGGGCACGGACTACGTCCAGATTATGCAAAAGTCGTTCCTTCTTTGAAGAAGGGTTAGGACACAGAGATGGAACAACAATCTCTTGATTGATATTCCTGTTAGTAACTACCTTAGGTAAGAACCCAGGTTTAGTACGCAGGACTACCTTGTCTGAATGAAAAATCAGATAAGGAGAATCACAATGTAAGGCAGATAACTCAGAGACTCTTCGAGCCGAGGAAATAGCCATCAAAAACAGAACTTTCCAAGATAACAGCTTGATATCAATGGAATGAAGGGGTTCAAATGGAACGCCTTGAAGAACATTAAGAACTAAGTTTAAGCTCCACGGCGGAGCAACAGACTTAAACACAGGCTTAATACTAGTTAAAGCCTGACAGAGAGCCTGAACGTCTGGAACTTCAGCCAGACGTTTGTGTAGAAGAATAGACAGAGCAGAAATCTGTCCCTTTAACGAACTAGTAGATAAGCCCTTTTCTAAACCCTCTTGTAGAAAGGACAATATCCTAGGAACCTAACCTTCCTCCATGAGTAACTCTTGGATTCGCACCAATGTAAATATTTACGCCATATCTTATGGTAAATTTTTCTGGTAACAGGCTTCCTAGCCTGTATTAAGGTATCAATAACCGACTCCGAGAAGCCACGCTTTGATAGAATCAAGCATTCAATCTCCATGCAGTCAGCCTCAGAGAAATTAGATTTGGATGTTTGAAAGGACCCTGAATTAGAAGGTCCTGTCTCAGAGGCAGAGACCACCGTGGACAGGACGACATGTCCACTAGGTCTGCATACCAGGTCCTGCGTGGCCACGCAGGCGCTATCAGAATCACCGAAGCTCTCTCCTGTTTGATCTTGGCAATCAAACGAGGAAGCATTGGGAATGGTGGAAACACATAAGCCATGTTGAAGACCCAAGGGGCTGTCAGAGCATCTATCAGCACCGCTCCCGGGTCCCTGGACCTGGATCCGTAACAAGGAAGCTTGGCGTTCCCGGATGAAAAGTCTGGCGACTTAGAAAATCCGCCTCCCAGTTCTCCACGCCTGGGATGTAGATCGCTGACAGGTGGCAAGAGTGAGACTCTGCCCAGCGAATTATCTTTGAGACTTCCAACATCGCTAGGGAACTTCTGGTTCCCCCTTGATGGTTGATGTAAGCCACAGTCGTGATGTTGTCCGACTGAAATCTGATGAACCTCAGAGTTGCTAACTGAGGCCAAGCTAGGAGAGCATTGAATATTGCTCTTAACTCCAGAATATTTATTGGGAGGAGTTTCTCCTCCTGAGTCCATAATCCCTGAGCTTTCAGGGAATTCCAGACTTCTCCCCAGCCTAGAAGGCTGGCGTCTGTTGTTACAATCGTCCAATCTGGCCTGCGAAAGGTCATCCCCTTGGACAGATGTGGCCGAGAAAGCCACCATAGAAGAGAATCTCTGGTCTCTTGATCCAGATTTAGTAGGGGGGACAAATCTGAGTAATCCCCGTTCCACTGACTTAGCATGCACAATTGCAGCGGTCTGAGATGCAGGCGCGCAAATGGTACTATGTCCATTGCCGCTACCATTAAGCCGATTACTTCCATGCACTGAGCTACTGACGGGTGTGGAATGGAGTGAAGGACACGGCAAGCATTTAGAAGTTTTAATAACCTGGCCTCTGTCAGGTAAATTTTCATCTCTACAGAATCTATAAAAGAGTCCCTAGAAAGGGAACTCTTGTAAGTGGTAATAGAGAACTCTTTTCCACGTTCACCTTCCACCCATGCGACCTCAGAAATGCCAGAACTATCTCTGTATGAGACTTGGCAGTTTGAAAACTTGACGCTTGTATCAGAATGTCGTCTAGGTACGGAGTCACCGCTATGCCTCGCGGTCTTAGTACCGCCAGAAGTGATCCTAGAATTTTTGTAAAGATTCTTGGAGCCGTAGCTAATCCGAAGGGAAGAGCTACAAACTGGTAATGCCTGTCTAGGAAGGCAAATCTCAGATACCGGTAATGGTCCTTGTGAATCGGTATGTGAAGGTAGGCATCCTTTAGATCCACTGTGGTCATGTACTGGCCCTCTTGGATCATGGGAAGGATGGTTCGAATAGTTTCCATTTTGAATGATGGAACTCTTAGAAATTTGTTTAGGATTTTTAAGTCCAAGATTGGCCTGAAGGTTCCCTCTTTCTTGGGAACCACAAATAGGTTTGAATAGAATCCCTGCCCGTGTTCCGTCCGCGGAACTGGGTGGATTACCCCCATTAGTAAGAGGTCTTGTACACAGCGTAGAAACGCCTCTTTCTTTATTTGGTTTGCTGATAACCTTGAAAGATGAAATCTCCCCCGTGGAGGAGAAGTTTTGAAGTCCAGGAGATATCCCTGAGATATGATCTCCAACGCCCAGGGATCCTGGACATCTCTTGCCCAAGCCTGGGCGAAGAGAGAAAGTCTGCCCCCCACTAGATCCGTTTCCGGATAGGGGGCCCTCTCTTCATGCTGTTTTGGGGGCAGCAGCAGGTTTCTTGGCCTGCTTGCCCCTGTTCCAGGACTGGTTAACTTTCCAGCCCTGTCTGTAACGAGCAACAGCTCCTTCCTGTGTTGGAGCGGAGGAAGTTGATGCTGCTCCTGCCTTGAAGTTACGAAAGGCACGAAAATTAGACTGTTTGGCCTTTGATTTGGCCCTGTCCTGAGGTAGAGCATGGCCCTTACCTCCCGTAATGTCAGCAATAATTTCTTTCAAGCCGGGCCCGAATAAGGTCTGCCCTTTGAAAGGAATATTAAGCAATTTAGATTTAGAAGTCACGTCAGCTGACCAGGATTTAAGCCATAGCGCTCTGCGCGCTTGGATGGCGAATCCGGAGTTCTTAGCCGTAAGTTTGGTTAAATGCACAACGGCATCAGAAACAAATGTGTTAGCTAGCTTAAGTGTCTTAAGCTTGTTGATTATTTCATCCAATGGAGCTGAGCGAATGGCCTCTTCCAGAGACTCAAACCAGAATGCTGCCGCAGCAGTGACAGGCGCAATGCATGCAAGGGGCTGTAAAATAAAACCTTGTAGAACAAACATTTTCTTAAGGTAACCCTCTAATTTTTTATCCTTTGGATCTGAAAAGGCACAACTATCCTCCACCGGGATAGTGGTACGCTTAGCTAAAGTAGAAACTGCTCCCTCCACCTTAGGGACCGTCTGCCATAAGTCTCGTGTGGTGGTGTCAATAGGAAACATTTTCCTAAATATGGGAGGAGGGGTAAAAGGCACACCCGGTCTATCCCACTCCTTGCTAATAATCTCTGTAAGCCTTTTTGGTATAGGAAATACGTCAGTACACACCGGTACCGCATAGTATCTATCCAACCTACATAATTTCTCTGGAATTGCAACCGTGTTACAATCATTCAGAGCCGCTAATACCTCCCCTAGCAATGTGCGGAGGTTCTCTAGCTTAAATTTAAAATTGGAAATCTCTGAATCCAGTCTCCCTGGATCAGATCCGTCACCCACAGAATGAAGCTCTCCGTCCTCACGTTCTGCAAACTGTGACGCAGTATCTGATATGGCTCTCATCTCATCCGCGCGCTCTATCCTTAACCCAGAGCTATCGCGCTTGCCCCTTAATTCTGGCAACTTAGATAATACTTCTGTCATAACAGTAGCCACGTCTTGCAAAGTGATTTGTAAGGGCCTCCCTGATGTACTTGGCGCCACAAAATCACGCACCTCCTGAGCAGGAGGCGCAGGTACTGACACGTGAGGAGAGTTAGTCGGCATAACTTCCCCCTCGTCGTCTGGTGATAATTTCTTTACATGTAAAGATTGACTTTTATTTAAAGTAGCATCAATGCAATTAGTACACAAATTTCTATTGGGCTCCACATTGGCCTTTAAACATAATGAACAAAGAGATTCATCTGAGTCAGACATGTTTAAACAAACTAGCAATGAGACTAGCAAACTTGGAAATACTTTTCAAAATTAATTTACAAGCAATATAAAAAACGTTACTGTGCCTTTAAGAAGCACAGAAAAACTGACACAGTTGAAATAACAATGACCAAAATAGTTATAGCAACCAAATTTCCACAGTAAATGTATTAAGTTAGCAAAGGATTGCACCCACCAGCAAATGGATGATTAACCCCATAGTACCCAAAAACGGATAACAATTATATAATTAACGTTTTTCTCACAGTCAAATACACTGTCACAGGACTGCTGTGCCTGATTACCTCCCTCAAAATGGATTTTGAAGACCCCTGAGCTCTCTAGAGACGATCTGGATCATGGAGGATGAAGTAGACAGATTGTGACTGAATTTTTACTGCGCAAAAAAGCGCTAAAATAGGCCCCTCCCACTCATATTACAACAGTGGGGAAGCTCAGAAACTGTTTCTATGCAGAAAACAAAAATGGCCATGTGGTAAAAATCATGCCCTAATAAGTTTTATCACCAAGTACCTCACAAAAACGATTAACAAGCCAGTAAACGTTTTAAACATACATTTGAAAGTTATGTATTATTATTAATAAGCCTGTTACCAGTCGTTTTTACTGCCGTTAAGGCTCATACATTATTTCAGTATTAACAGTATTTTCAGAGTCAATTCCATTCCTTAGAAAATACATTCAGTGTACACACACACACACACACATCAGCCTGATACCAGTCGCTATCACTGCATTTAAGGCTGAACTTACTTTACAATGGTATCAGCAGTATTTTCTCAGTCAATTCCATTCCTCAGAAAATAAATTACTGCACATACCTCATTTGTTGCAGGGGAGCCCTGCATGCTATTCCCCTTCTCTGAAGTTACCTCACTCCTCAGATGAGAAACAGCCAGTGGATCTTAGTTACGTCTGCTAAGACCATAGAAAAAAACCCAGGCAGATTCTTCTTCTAATGCTGCCTGAGAATAAACAGCACACTCCGGTGCCATTTAAAAATAACAAACTTTTGATTGTAGAAATAAACTAAGTTAAAAAACACCACAGATCTCTCACAGCTTCCTTTTTAGTTAGGCTGCAAGAGAATGACTGAGTATGATAGGTGAGGAGAGGAGCTATATAGCAGCTCTGCTGGGTAATTCTCTTGCAGTTTCCTGTTAGGAAGAGATATATTCCATAAGTAATGGATGACCCGTGGACTGACTACACTTAACAGGAGAAATATATACTACGCTCTCCTTCCTCAAATACCCTGATTTAACTTTTCTCAGCCTACGAAACAATGCAGGGCTAATGGCATAAACTATAGTGGTGCAGGTGTGTTCCCTCTAAGTTCAACTATATCGGAGGAATTCTTTTCAGACCTCTTCTACAGCCATTATACACATTATTACCTGACTTTAAGGTTCACCCTTTCTTCTTATACTCTCAGTTAACATAATAAGGATGTCACACGTAATGGGGAAAAAACAACGACGTCAAGAAAATCCAAAAAGGACCATAACAGACCACTTTCATAGTAAAAACACATCCGATCAGGAATTATCGGAAGATGAGTCTAGGGATTCAACTGCGAGCCTTACCAGAAACCCCAAGCTGGAAAGCTCAAGAAAAGATCACTCAGCACTATCTCAATCCACATTCCTGAAAACAATCAAAACACTAACTGAAAAGATGGATACACACTATGCTTCCCTTTGTCAGGAGTTCCGGCAGTCAGTAAGTGAACTGAAGCAAGATGTCTCATCATTAGGAGAGCGTACAGAAACACTTGAGAAGAAACATGAAGATCTCTCAGTAGATCATGCGAATCTCCTCTCTTACTCTCAGAACCTGGCAGAACAGATTTCAGATCTAGAGAATAAACTCGCTGACCAAGAGGATAGATCCCGCCAAAACAATTTGAGAATTTGTGGGATCCCAGAGACCATACTTGCAGCAGATCTAGCAGAATTCCTTATCGGATTATTCAAAGAACTTTTGGGAGTGACTCAAACACAAGAGCTTCTGATTGATAGAGCCCACAGGGTTTTGCACCCCCGCAATTCCACTTCAGAAAATTCTAGAGAGGTTATAGTGAGACTACACTATTACTCAACTAAAGAAAGAATTCTCAGGGCATCCTATACAGGTACATCTCTTCAGGATCCATACCAAAAAGTGCAGCTTTTCCCAGACCTTTCTCAACACACCCTGGCTAAGAGAAGGACTTTTCAGCAATTCACGCTGACCCTTCGACGTAACAACATTAAATACAGATGGGGTTTCCCTGTGAAATTATTTCTCCGACACCAAGACCATTCCTACGTGATTACTTCTCCAGAACAGGGCATGAAACTCCTCCATACCCTTGGTCTCTCATCTCCTCGGGACTCGAACCCTAAACCCTCAAAAACCTCTGCCAATCTGAATCCCTCGGCCCTTACTTGGGACCCTCGCCATCCCACAACTGAACATAGTAACCAGTCTCAGAACTGAGACGGTATGGAGACAACCTCCATTACAAGAATGCTCCATCCCTTTTACATGGTCAGTGACATTACTGAACATTCAGGATTTGGTCTCACATATAACGGAATATTCTAACTGTAAGAAGTTTTCTCTAACATGTTCATGCTCCTTTTCTCCTGCCAGGAGAATCCAATCGACCCAGATTTTTGCCGAGCTCACATACGGGTACATACCTTACCCCCTTTAGCTCACTGGCAGTCGATCTGACGAAAGTTTTGGGTTATGTCTACTTTCTCCTGACCGGACTTGTTGATTAGTGAATTCTAACGTTTATGTGTTATCCTTGCGCTCTGCTCCCTGAGGATCTGACTCGCTTGGAGTGGGTCTCGAAGGGCACATCAGTGGGGCGCCTTCTGTTATTTAACATGTCATTCTCTCCACAGGGTTTTGTGTGTACTTATAATTCAACCATTTATATTGTTGCTTTAAGATTTAGTCCTATGCTTTTCATGCCACCCATTTAATTTTAGCGCATAGAGGTTCAACTTATACCCAGGATTGGGGCATAGTGGCAGCAGTTAACTAGATGTTAAATCAATCTCAAATGTTTATTGTTCTTCATTGTTCTGTATCAATGTTTTTTTTCTTGAAACCTCATGTACTGGAGCTCTTCCAGCTCTCCTTTTCTAATTTTCTTATTTTTTAATTTATGCACAATCACACCTCCACGAAATCCTATAAATACCCATTTATGGTCCTCATAAATTCCCCTACCCTCATAAGTTTACTTATCCTTTCTCAACTCTTTACACGTTCCCTCCAACACTAACTATCCAGAGGACCAAAGGAAACGTATCCTCTGCAAATCTTGCTCTCCACATAGACTTAAATATCATATCAGGTTATGCCTCACTAACATAACTTACTAGATCCCTCTACCTTAGTGAGTCTCTCACTTCCCTGACCCATAAGACATTACAACTGTTGCTACAGTTCCTCCCCTGGAGAATGATACCACACTAGATCTCCTCCATTCCACGCTTGTCTCATTTTTACTTAGAGGGGTACACTCACCTTTGCACCCTATACTCACCCCATACGTGTCATACAATTCTTTTTTTCTATTATTTATTTATTTATTTATTTTAGCTTTTACTGTCCTCTCTCAGACACTTTCCTGCTCTCTTATAGTTGACCAATCACCTCCACCATCAATCTTTCAGTATACTAGATTGATACGGCTCCGCCCCCACCCCCTTTTTTTTTTTTCCTTTTCTTTCTTTTTATGCCCATTTAGGGATTCTTTGTTCTACTCTTTCTTTTTCTTCAAATCTGAGCGGCTCTTGACCGCTGTAAACCCTATTTTTTCTTCCTCACTACTCATATGACATCCATATCTCTAGATTTTCACAAATACGTTCCACTTTTACTAGGACATTTTCAATCCCCAGCTTCCTCAGTGCCCAGAGGTGGTCTTCCCTTCCCCTTTCCCTCTCCCTCTAGCAGCCACCCTCCATCGCCCGTTTCCCTACTCACCGACCACCACTCCTTACCCACTAAAATCCCTGATATGGAGAACCTCCGCTTCCTGTCCCTAAACACGCAGGGCCTCAATTCACCCACAAAACGTAGTCTTCTCTTTAACCATCTGCAGAAGAGTAAAATTGACATTGCGTGCCTTCAGGAAACTCACTGGACACCTACACCTCCCTTCCCGCACACCTCTAGAAAATATACTGTGGTAATAGAAGCTTCCTTCAAGTCTAAATCTAGGGGAGTAGCTATTCTTTTTAGTAAAGACCTTAGGTATGAACCCATTTATCTAGAAGCAGACCCGCAAGCACGTTTTATTATTTTGGTGTGCAGGATCAATACCCAACTAGTCACTCTAGTAAATTTCTACGCACCCAACACTAGGCAAATGTATTTCCTGAGAAAGGTCCTTCGACACTGAACTGAAGTTAAACAAGGAGAGGTGATTGTTGCTGGGGACTTTAATCTCATTTGGGATTTCACCCTGGATAGGGGGGGACCTAAGCTCACCACACAGGATAGATCCATACACTCGCTTTCCAAAGCATTTAGAACCCTTATTAGTCAGTACAACTTATATGATGCATGGAGATCATTTCACCCACAAGAGCATGACTATACCTTTTACTCTGCCCCGCATAAGTCTTACTCCCGAATAGACTACTTTTTCATGACCTCTAGACTGCTGGACAAAATATCATACACTAAAATAACTCTAATCTCCTGGTCAGATCATGACGCTCTCTCCCTCTCACTTAGCTCACAATTTGCGCTCCCATCACCGCCCTTGTGGCGTCTCCCAGACTGGATACTCTCAGACCCCACCCTAAGAACAGACATACAAGAAAATATTTCTAGCTTCTTAGAAGTAAATGACGACATGCAGATCTCCACCGAAAACCTATGGGCCACACTTAAGGCCTTCCTCCAGGGACACCTCATTGAGATAGCCTCGGCTAAGCGCAGGGCGATGGGGGTTCCCCTCGCCTCACTTATATCTCAAGCTAGAAACCTAAGAGTTCAACTCAATAGCTCATACTCTACCACCTTAAATGATCAACTAGTAGACCTCACTAAAAAGATACAAGATTTAGAGTTACATTCAGCTCAGGTCTCTTTGGAAAAAATAAAAAATAAATATATTATCATTTCGGTAATAAAGCTTCCTCTTTATTAGCAAAGAAACTAAGACATCGCACAGCACAAGCCAGGGTGTTAGCCATTAGAGATATAGGAGGTAACCGGGTTTTCGCCCCCAGAGACATTGGTCACACATTCCGAAATTATTACTCTACACTCTACAATATACAGACGGAATTAGATTCCCCTCCTCCTCCCCCTACAATCATCTCTAACTACCTCAGTACATTACAGTTACCCAAACTGAACCCTGAGGTGATGGACTCTCTAACTGCTCAGATTACAGTCGAAGAGGTGCAAAGGGTAGTAAAATCTTTGAAGCTAGGAAAGTCCCCAGGCCCTGATGGTTATGTTCCCAGATTCTATAAAACCTATCTAACTTTATTAGCCCCTCTTCTTTGTAGGATGTTCCAGGAAGTGATGCAAAAGGGTTCCTTTCATTCAGAGTTCCTAGAAGCAACAGTAGTAACTATACTAAAACCTGGGAAAGACCCAGAACAATGCAGTAGTTACCACCCCATCTCCCTCCTTAACATAGACACAAAACTATACACCAAATTGATTGCTAACAGACTCTCAAAGGTTATCACCACAATCATACATACAGACCAAGTCGGTTTCATCCCTTTTAGGGAGGGTCCTGACGCCACTAGATGCATCCTAGATATACTTATTCTAGCCTCAGAGAGATGGGATCCCTTCCTGGCACTATCCCTAGATGCAGAAAAAGCTTTCGATAGGGTTAGATGGGACTATCTTTGGGAAACATTGAAAAGCTTTGACTTCCCTGCTTCCTTTATCCGAGCAATTCAAGCCCTATATTCTTTACCCACAGCTAGAGTCAAGGGAGTCGGCTTCCTTTCCAAACCTTTTTTCATAACTAATGGCACGCGACAGGGCTGCCCCTTGTCGCCCCTCCTCTTTGCCCTCTTGATTGAACCTTTGGCCCAGGCTATTAGAATAAACCCATTGATCAAAGGCGTATCTTCAGAACAGAACCCACAAAAAAATCTCCCTATATGCAGATGACATCACCCTCTTTCTGACCTCACCGACTGCTTCCCTTCCAGAGGTTTTCAATATTATCAGAAAATTCAATGAGATGAGCTTCTACAAGCTTAATATATAAAAGACAGAGGCCCACCCCATCAACATTACACCTTGAGAACTTAGACTATTACAAAAATCTTATAAGTTCCAATGGAACATGAGATCTATCAAAGTTTTCGGAGTTCATTTGGCCACGGATACAGTAACTACCATAACAAAAAACTACACAGAAAGACTACCTGAGTTCAGTAACCTATTAAACTCTTGGGAACTCAGAGAAATTTCCTGGACAGGCAGGATTGCGCCCATAAAAATGTCCTTCCTTCCCAAGATCACCTACCTTTTCAGATCCATCCCATATAATATTCCTAGACCTATCCTAAACAAACTACAAAGCCTCATTACGTCCTCTGTCTGGAAAGACAAAAGACCCAGGACCTCTAGACAAACCTTGGAGAGGCCAATTGCTCGGGGAGGACTTGCCCTACCCAATCTTATTATATATTATAACGCGGCTAGGCTATCTCATATACTTGACTGGAACAACATAGACCGACCCTTAGGATGGTACCATAGAGAGGCATCCCTTTTACCTCCCCACCTCAAATTATCAGACCTTATTTGGATCCCACCCCACCAAAGACAAGGATTGGGAGACCTACATCCAATCATTCAGGACGCCTTCCAATTTTGGGACCAAATACGTCATGACCCAGCCATAGCTCCCCACCCATCCCCCAACCTTACCCTACCAGCTGCTCTATTTTCACTTCCGGACGCGCACTCAGACTTATGGCAGAACTTACTTATCACAACTGTAGATGATTTCTATGAATCTAACACTTGGATCCCTTACTCTCAACTTTGCATTAAATATCAAATCCCTTCAAGACTTCGGTTTAAAGCCTTTCGCCTGAGCTCCTGGTTCCCTTTGGGAACATGCGTGGCACAAACCTCAACTCATTAAGCATTCCCTCTCCTTCCATTATAATCTGCTCTCTAATACTCACTCCCAATCGAAAATATTTCAACACACAGCGTGGGAGAGAGAAATGGGTTTTATAACTGACTCCAACACCTGGCACAAAAGAATTTTGATAACTAAAAAACACCTACACTGTGCAACCCTGTGGGAACTACATTATAAAATCTTAGTGAGGTGGCACCTAGTCCCAACCTCTCTGCATAAAATATACAGCTCGCACTCTCCTATGTGCTGGAGACTTTGTGGACAAGTAGGCACTCCCCTACATATTTGGTGGGCGAGTCCCAAAATACAACCCCTATGGAAGAAGCTTTTTAACACTCTACACGCCCTCAATATCAAACCCCCTTATCTACCGGAGGTCACTATCCTCCATATGAAAGCCCCAAACTTAGATGATCCTACAGAAGCCCTGACGATATATCTTTTCATGGCAACAAAGTTAGCCATAGCCAGCATGGAAAAAGAAAAAATCACCATCCTTCACACAAGTCCTGAGCACTATCAGACAGATCAGACTAACGGAAAACAGTATTCACATAGGGTTCTAGACAAAACAGACTTCCACTTAAATGTATGGTCCTCATGGATTACAATCCACCCAGACTAGACTCAGCACTCTCTTCTTCTTCCCCCTCCCCCACCCCCCCCACCTCTGGGCCGACACCTCTGAACTTGAAACGTATTCATATGTTATTAATACCTTGGATAACTATTATGTAAACACAAATGTTACTTTCCTAGAAAATGAGATACTTCTTCTGGGTTACAAGAAAATAATCTTTGCTCCTTTGGTTCGAGTAAAGATATGTTATTATTCTATAAAAGGATGCAAATTATATTGTTAATATGTCTGATTATTATATTGCTCCTAACCTGTATAATTTCTTTCAATATAATGTCGAGTTATATTTTATGCATATCCGTTTATTCACATGACATTGTATTTACTTTTAAATGTCTCAATAAAAAACTTAAAAAAAAAAAAAGTGATGTCACCTGGATCCAACTTATTTACAGAAGTTATTCCAATGCTTATCTGCTAGAGACCCTGTGGGGTTATTTTACCCATGTGTTTAATAGGTCTAAGCTTTTCACAATATTGTCTGGTCTATCAGCATATTATAATGGTTGTATATTATTACACATATGTATATTATTTTATATATCCTGTATGTGTTTATTAGTTGAGTCAATTTGCTGACTAGACTTTAAAATGTGATGTCACCTGGATCCAACTTATTTAGCAGATAAACATTGGAATAACTTCTGTAGAGACCCAGTGGGGTTATTTTACCTATGTGTTTAATAGGTCTAAGCTTTTCACAATAATGTCTGGTCTACCAGCATATATATTCAATATTACAAGTTGAAAGTAAATGCGATCACTCAACCGCAATGACTTTTTACGCTCAAACATTTTACACAAGCTTTAAGCTCACGTAAAGGGTTTGTGCTTGATAATAAAGTTGAGCTAAACACAACAAAACATTAAAATTAAGTTTCACGACCAACACTATTCACCTCAACACTATTAACCCCTAAAACTACCACATCTCCCACCACAAACTACCTGCTACATTATTAACCACTAATCCACCATAACCCTTTACGCTATTAATCCCTAAACCTCAATAATCCCTACACTACTTAACCCCCAAACTGCCATTACCCCCACCATAATAATCACCCACTCTATTAACCCCCTAAATAGCTAACCTCCAAGACCCCTAACCTAAGACCCCCTAAGTTACAAAAAAAACAGTAAAAAAAATAATAAGAAAATACCAAAACAAAAATGTTTACTAATTAAAAAAAAGCCCTATTCAAAAACTAAAGTATCCTATAAAAAAAACTATACTGCTGACGATAGACACCTAGAAAATATGGGACAATTACTTAACAAAAATTCCAACCATCTCCAGCAATCCCTCCCCGCTGACCCCATTATTCTCTAACCCAAATTTACCAATCACATCAGCTCCAAACCTAACACACAATTCTATCTTCTCAGCGATGGCTCCACCTAACACAATACTACCCTCTCAGCGATGGCTCCACCTAACACAATTCTACCCTCTCAGCGATGGCTCCACCTAACACAATTCTACCCTCTCAGCGATGGCTCCACCTAACACAATTCTACCCTCTCAGCAATGGCTCCACCTAAGACAATTCTACCCTCTCAGCGATGGCTCCACCTAACACAATTCTACCCTCTCAGCAATGGCTCCACCTAACACAATACTACCCTCTCAGCGATGGCTCCACCTAACACAATTCTACCCTCTCAGCGATGGCTCCACCTAACACAATTCTACCCTCTCAGCGATGGCTCTACCTAACACAATTCTACCCTCTCAGCGATGGCTCCACCTAACTCAATTCTACCCTCTCAGCGATGGCTCCACCTAACACAATTCTACCCTCTCAGCGATGGCTCCACCTAACACAATTCTACACTCTCAGCGATGGCTCCACCTAGCACAATTCTACCCTCTCAGCGATGGCTACTTGTTATGATGTTCTACAGTCTGGCAAAACAAAACACTTCCTGGATACTCACACTGATAAAAGAAACATACTCAGACCCCTCACAGTATTTGAAACACTCTGTCATTCCAGCTCACCTACAAGGGGATCTTTATCTTATAAACTATTAATAATACATAATTCCAGCTCACCTACAAGGGGATCTTTATCTTATAAACTATTAATTACACATCATTCCAGCTCACCTACAAGGGGATCTTTATCTTATAAACTATTAATAACACGTCATTCCAGCTCACTTACAAGGGGATCTTTATCTTATAAACTATAAATAACAAGTCATTCCAGCTCGCCTACAAGGGGATCTTTATCTTATAAACTTTTAATAACACGTCATACAGCTCACCTACAAGGGGATCTTTATCAATATCTTATAAACTATTAATAACACGTCATTCCAGCTCACCTACAAGGGGATCTTTAGCTTATAAACTATTAATAACAAGTCATTCCAGCTCACCTACAAGAGGATCTTTATCTTATAAACTATTAATAGCACGTCATTCCAGATCACCCACAAGGGGATCTTTATCATAAACTATTAATAACACGTCATTCCAGCTCACCTACAAGGGGATCTTTATCTTATAAACTATTAATAACACATCATTCCAGCTCACCTACAAGGGGATCTTTATCTTATAAACTATTAATAACACGTCATTCCAGCTCACCTACAAGGGGATCTTTATCTTATAAACTATTAATAACACATCATTCCAGCTCACCTACAAGGGGATCTTTATCTTATAAACTATTAATAACACGTCATTCCAGCTCACCTACAAGGGGATCTTTATCTTATAAACTATTAATAACACATCATTCCAGCTCACCTACAAGGGGATCTTTATCTTATAAACTATTAATAACACGTCATTCCAGCTCACCTACAAGGGGATCTTTATCTTATAAACTATTAATAACACATCATTCCAGCTCACCTACAAGGGGATCTTTATCTTATAAACTATTAATAACACGTCATTCCAGCTCACCTACAAGGGGATCTTTATCTTATAAACTAT
The DNA here is from genome assembly GCF_027579735.1 of Bombina bombina. NCBI lineage: Eukaryota > Metazoa > Chordata > Amphibia > Anura > Bombinatoridae > Bombina > Bombina bombina. The sequence goes on along the minus strand of NC_069505.1, from coordinate 453,469,689 downwards.
TAATAACACATCATTCCAGCTCACCTACAAGGGGATCTTTATCTTATAAACTATTAATAACACATCATTCCAGCTCACCTACAAGGGGATCTTTATCTTATAAACTATTAATAACACATCATTCCAGCTCACCTACAAGGGGATCTTTATCTTATAAACTATTAATAACAAGTCATTCCAGCTCGCCTACAAGGGGATCTTTATCTTATAAACTTTTAATAACACGTCATACAGCTCACCTACAAGGGGATCTTTATCAATATCTTATAAACTATTAATAACACGTCATTCCAGCTCACCTACAAGGGGATCTTTAGCTTATAAACTATTAATAACAAGTCATTCCAGCTCACCTACAAGAGGATCTTTATCTTATAAACTATTAATAGCACGTCATTCCAGATCACCCACAAGGGGATCTTTATCATAAACTATTAATAACACGTCATTCCAGCTCACCTACAAGGGGATCTTTATCTTATAAACTATTAATAACACATCATTCCAGCTCACCTACAAGAGGATCTTTATCTTATAAACTATTAATAGCACGTCATTCCAGATCACCCACAAGGGGATCTTTATCTTATAAACTATTAATAACACGTCATTCCAGCTCACCTACAAGAGGATCTTTATCACGTCATTCCAGCTCACCTACAAGGGGATCTTTATCTTATAAACTATTAAAAGCACGTCATTCCAGCTCACCCACAAGGGGATCTTTATCTTATAAACTATTAATAGCACGTCATTCCAGATCACCCACAAGGGGATCTTTATCATAAACTATTAATAACACGTCATTCCAGCTCACCTACAAGGGGATCTTTATCAATATCTTATAAACTATTAATAACACGTCATTCCAGCTCACCTACAAGGGGATCTTTATCTTATAAACTATTAATAACACATCATTCCAGCTCACCTACAAGGGGATCTTTATCTTATAAACTATTAATAACACATCATTCCAGCTCACCTACAAGGGGATCTTTATCTTATAAACTATTAATAACATGTCATTCCAGCTTACCTACAAAGGGATCTTTATCTTATAAACTATTAATAACACGTCATTCCAGCTCACCTACAAGGGGATCTTTATCTTACAAACTAATAATAACACATCATTCCAGCTCACCTACAAGGGGATCTTTATCTTATAAACTATTAATAACAAGTCATTCCAGCTCACCTACAAGGGGATCTTTATCTTATAAACTATTAATAACACGTCATTCCAGCTCACCTACAATGGGATTTTTATCTTATAAACTATTAATAACACATCATTCCAGCTCACCTACAAGGGGATCTTTATCTTATAAACTATTAATAACACATCATTCCAGCTCACCTACAAGGGGATCTTTATCTTATAAACTATTAATAACACGTCATTCCAGCTCACTTACAAGGGGATCTTTATCTTATAAACTATAAATAACAAGTCATTCCAGCTCGCCTACAAGGGGATCTTTATCTTATAAACTTTTAATAACACGTCATACAGCTCACCTACAAGGGGATCTTTATCAATATCTTATAAACTATTAATAACACGTCATTCCAGCTCACCTACAAGGGGATCTTTAGCTTATAAACTATTAATAACAAGTCATTCCAGCTCACCTACAAGAGGATCTTTATCTTATAAACTATAAATAGCACGTCATTCCAGATCACCCACAAGGGGATCTTTATCATAAACTATTAATAACACGTCATTCCAGCTCACCTACAAGGGGATCTTTATCTTATAAACTATTAATAACACATCATTCCAGCTCACCTACAAGGGGATCTTTATCTTATAAACTATTAATAACACGTCATTCCAGCTCACCTACAAGGGGATCTTTATCTTATAAACTATTAATAACACATCATTCCAGCTCACCTACAAGGGGATCTTTATCTTATAAACTATTAATAACACGTCATTCCAGCTCACCTACAAGGGGATCTTTATCTTATAAACTATTAATAACACATCATTCCAGCTCACCTACAAGGGGATCTTTATCTTATAAACTATTAATAACACGTCATTCCAGCTCACCTACAAGGGGATCTTTATCTTATAAACTATTAATAACACATCATTCCAGCTCACCTACAAGGGGATCTTTATCTTATAAACTATTAATAACACGTCATTCCAGCTCACCTACAAGGGGATCTTTATCTTATAAACTATTAATAACACATCATTCCAGCTCACCTACAAGGGGATCTTTATCTTATAAACTATTAATAACACATCATTCCAGCTCACCTACAAGGGGATCTTTATCTTATAAACTATTAATAACACATCATTCCAGCTCACCTACAAGGGGATCTTTATCTTATAAACTATTAATAACAAGTCATTCCAGCTCGCCTACAAGGGGATCTTTATCTTATAAACTTTTAATAACACGTCATACAGCTCACCTACAAGGGGATCTTTATCAATATCTTATAAACTATTAATAACACGTCATTCCAGCTCACCTACAAGGGGATCTTTAGCTTATAAACTATTAATAACAAGTCATTCCAGCTCACCTACAAGAGGATCTTTATCTTATAAACTATTAATAGCACGTCATTCCAGATCACCCACAAGGGGATCTTTATCATAAACTATTAATAACACGTCATTCCAGCTCACCTACAAGGGGATCTTTATCTTATAAACTATTAATAACACATCATTCCAGCTCACCTACAAGAGGATCTTTATCTTATAAACTATTAATAGCACGTCATTCCAGATCACCCACAAGGGGATCTTTATCTTATAAACTATTAATAACACGTCATTCCAGCTCACCTACAAGAGGATCTTTATCACGTCATTCCAGCTCACCTACAAGGGGATCTTTATCTTATAAACTATTAATAGCACGTCATTCCAGCTCACCCACAAGGGGATCTTTATCTTATAAACTATTAATAGCACGTCATTCCAGATCACCCACAAGGGGATCTTTATCATAAACTATTAATAACACGTCATTCCAGCTCACCTACAAGGGGATCTTTATCAATATCTTATAAACTATTAATAACACGTCATTCCAGCTCACCTACAAGGGGATCTTTATCTTATAAACTATTAATAACACATCATTCCAGCTCACCTACAAGGGGATCTTTATCTTATAAACTATTAATAACACATCATTCCAGCTCACCTACAAGGGGATCTTTATCTTATAAACTATTAATAACATGTCATTCCAGCTTACCTACAAAGGGATCTTTATCTTATAAACTATTAATAACACGTCATTCCAGCTCACCTACAAGGGGATCTTTATCTTACAAACTAATAATAACACATCATTCCAGCTCACCTACAAGGGGATCTTTATCTTATAAACTATTAATAACAAGTCATTCCAGCTCACCTACAAGGGGATCTTTATCTTATAAACTATTAATAACACGTCATTCCAGCTCACCTACAATGGGATTTTTATCTTATAAACTATTAATAACACATCATTCCAGCTCACCTACAAGGGGATCTTTATCTTATAAACTATTAATAACACATCATTCCAGTTCACCTACAAGGGGATCTTTATCTTATAAACTATTAATAACACGTCATTCCAGCTCACCTACAAGGGGATTTTTATCCTATAAACTATTAATAACAGGTCATTCCAGCTCACCTACAACGGGATCTTTATCTTATAAACTATTAATAACACATCATTCCAGCTCACCTACAAGGGGATCTTTATCTTATAAACTATTAATAACACGTCATTCCAGCTCACCTACAAGGGGATCTTTATCTTATAAACTATTAATAACACGTCATTCCAGCTCACCTACAATGGGATCTTTATCTTATAAACTATTAATAACACGTCATTCCAGCTCACCTACAATGGGATCTTTATCTTATAAACTATTAATAACACGTCATTCCAGCTCACCTACAAGGGGATCTTTATCTTATAAACTATTAATAACACGTTATTCCAGGTCACCTACAAGGGGATCTTTATCTTATAAACTATTAATAACACATCATTCCAGCTCACCTACAAGGGAATCTTTATCTTATAAACTATTAATAATACGTCATTCCAGCTCACCTACAAGGGGATCTTTATCTTATAAACTATTAATAATACGTCATTCCAGCTCACCTAAAAGGGGATCTTTATCTTATAAACTATTAATAACACGTCATTCCAGGTCACCTACAAGGGGATCTTTATCTTATAAACTATTAATAACACATCATTCCAGCTCACCTACAAGGGGATCTTTATCTTATAAACTATTAATAACACATCATTCCAGCTCACCTACAAGGGGATCTTTATCTTATAAACTATTAATAACATGTCATTCCAGCTTACCTACAAGGGGATCTTTATCTTATAAACTATTAATAACACGTCATTCCAGCTCACCTACAAGGGGATCTTTATCTTACAAACTAATAATAACATGTCATTCCAGCTTACCTACAAGAGGATCTTTATCTTATAAACTATTAAAAACATGTCATTCCAGCTCACCTACAAGGGGATCTTTATCTTATAAACTATTAATAACACATCATTCCAGCTCACCTACAAGGGGATTTGTATCCTATAAACTATTAATAACACGTCATTCCAGCTCACCTACAAGAGGATCTTTATCTTATAAACTATTAATAACACATCATTCCAGCTCACCTACAAGGGGATCTTTATCTTATAAACTATTAATAACACCTCATTCCAGCTCACCTACAAGGGGATCTTTATCTTATAAACTATTAATAACACGTCATTCCAGCTCACCTACAATGGGATTTTTATCTTATAAACTATTAATAACACATCATTCCAGCTCACCTACAAGGGGATCTTTATCTTATAAACTATTAATAACACATCATTCCAGCTCACCTACAAGGGGATTTTTATCCTATAAACTATTAATAACACGTCATTCCAGCTCACCTACAAGGGGATCTTTATCTTATAAACTATTAATAACACATCATTCCAGCTCACCTACAAGGGGATCTTTATCTTATAAACTATTAATAACACCTCATTCCAGTTCACCTACAAGGGGATCTTTATCTTATAAACTATTAATAACACGTCATTCCAGCTCACCTACAATGGGATCTTTATCTTATAAACTATTAATAACACGTCATTCCAGCTCACCTACAATGGGATCTTTATCTTATAAACTATTAATAACACGTCATTCCAGCTCACCTACAAGGGGATCTTTATCTTATAAACTATTAATAACACGTCATTCCAGCTCACCTACAAGGGGATCTTTATCTTATAAACTATTAATAACACGTCATTCCAGCTCACCTACAAGGGGATCTTTATCTTATAAACTATTAATAACACGTCATTCCAGCTCACCTACAAGGGGATTTTTATCCTATAAACTATTAATAACAGGTCATTCCGGCTCACCTACAAGGGGATCTTTATCTTATAAACTATTAATAACACATCATTCCAGCTCACCTACAAGGGGATCTTTATCTTATAAACTATTAATAACACCTCATTCCAGCTCACCTACAAGGGGATCTTTATCTTATAAACTATTAATAACACGTCATTCCAGCTCACCTACAATGGGATCTTTATCTTATAAACTATTAATAACACGTCATTCCAGCTCACCTACAAGGGGATCTTTATCTTATAAACTATTAATAACACGTCATTCCAGCTCACCTACAAGGGGATCTTTATCTTATAAACTATTAATAACACGTCATTCCAGGTCACCTACAAGGGGATCTTTATCTTATAAACTATTAATAACACGTCATTCCAGGTCACCTACAAGGGGATCTTTATCTTATAAACTATTAATAACACATCATTCCAGTTCACCTACAAGGGAATCTTTATCTTATAAACTATTAATAACACGTCATTCCAGCTCACCTACAAGGGGATCTTTATCTTATAAACTATTAATAACACGTCATTACAGCTCACCTACAAGGGGATCTTTATCTTATAAACTATTAATAACACATCATTCCAGCTCACCTACAAGGGAATCTTTATCTTATAAACTATTAATAACACGTCATTCCAGCTCACCTACAAGGGGATCTTTATCTTATAAACTATTAATAACACGTCATTCCAGCTCACCTACAAGGGGATCTTTATCTTATAAACTATTAATAACACGTCATTCCAGCTCACCTACAAGGGGATCTTTACCTTATAAACTATTAATAACACATCATTCCAGCTCACCTACAAGGGAATCTTTATCTTATAAACTATTAATAACACGTCATTCCAGCTCACCTACAAGGGGATCTTTATCTTATAAACTATTAATAACACGTCATTCCAGCTCACCTACAAGGGGATCTTTATCTTATAAACTATTAATAACACGTCATTCCAGCTCACCTACAAGGGGATTTTTATCTTATAAACTATTAATAACACATCATTCCAGCTCACCTATAAGGGAATCCTTATCTTATAAACTATTAATAACACGTCATTCCAACTAACCTACAAGGGAATCTTTATCTTATAAACTATTAATAACACATAACTCCAGCTCACCTACAAGGGGATCTTTATCTTATAAACTATTAATAACACATCATTCCAGCTCACCTACAAGGGGATCTTTATCTTATAAACTATTAATAACACATCATTCCAGCTCACCTACAAGGGGATCTTTATCTTATAAACTATTAATAACATGTCATTCCAGCTTACCTACAAGGGGATCTTTATCTTATAAACTATTAATAACACGTCATTCCAGCTCACCTACAAGGGGATCTTTATCTTACAAACTAAAAATAACACATCATTCCAGCTCACATACAAGGGGATCTTTATCTTATAAACTATTAATAACACGTCATTCCAGCTCACCTACAAGGGGATCTTTATCTTATAAACTATTAATAAAACGTCATTCCAGCTCACTTACAAGGGGATCTTTATCTTATAAACTATTAATAACATGTCATTCCAGCTCACCTACAAGGGGATCTTTATCTTATAAACTATTAATAACACATCATTCCAGCTCACCTACAAGGGGATTTTTATCCTATAAACTATTAATAACACGTCATTCCAGCTCACCTACAAGGGGATCTTTATCTTATAAACTATTAATAACACATCATTCCAGCTCACCTATAAGGGGATCTTTATCTTATAAACTATTAATAACACCTCATTCCAGCTCACCTACAAGGGGATCTTTATCTTATAAACTATTAATAACACGTCATTCCAGCTCACCTACAATGGGATTTTTATCTTATAAACTATTAATAACATGTCATTCCAGCTCACCTACAAGGGGATCTTTATCTTATAAACTATTAATAACACATCATTCCAGCTCACCTACAAGGGGATTTTTATCCTATAAACTATTAATAACACGTCATTCCAGCTCACCTACAAGGGGATCTTTATCTTATAAACTATTAATAACACATCATTCCAGCTCACCTACAAGGTGATCTGTATCTTATAAACTATTAATAACACCTCATTCCAGTTCACCTACAAGGGGATCTTTATCTTATAAACTATTAATAACACGTCATTCCAGCTCACCTACAATGGGATTTTTATCTTATAAACTATTAATAACACATCATTCCAGCTCACCTACAAGGGGATCTTTATCTTATAAACTATTAATAACACATCATTCCAGCTCACCTACAAGGGGATTTTTATCCTATAAACTATTAATAACACGTCATTCCAGCTCACCTACAAGGGGATCTTTATCTTATAAACTATTAATAACACATCATTCCAGCTCACCTACAAGGGGATCTTTATCTTATAAACTATTAATAACACCTCATTCCAGTTCACCTACAAGGGGATCTTTATCTTATAAACTATTAATAACACGTCATTCCAGCTCACCTACAATGGGATCTTTATCTTATAAACTATTAATAACACGTCATTCCAGCTCACCTACAATGGGATCTTTATCTTATAAACTATTAATAACACGTCATTCCAGCTCACCTACAAGGGGATCTTTATCTTATAAACTATTAATAACACGTCATTCCAGCTCACCTACAAGGGGATCTTTATCTTATAAACTATTAATAACACGTCATTCCAGCTCACCTACAAGGGGATCTTTATCTTATAAACTATTAATAACACGTCATTCCAGCGCACCTACAAGGGGATTTTTATCCTATAAACTATTAATAACAGGTCATTCCAGCTCACCTACAAGGGGATCTTTATCTTATAAACTATTAATAACACATCATTCCAGCTCACCTACAAGGGGATCTTTATCTTATAAACTATTAATAACACCTCATTCCAGATCACCTACAAGGGGATCTTTATCTTATAAACTATTAATAACACCTCATTCCAGCTCACCTACAATGGGATCTTTATCTTATAAACTATTAATAACACGTCATTCCAGCTCACCTACAAGGGGATCTTTATCTTATAAACTATTAATAACACGTCATTCCAGCTCACCTACAAGGGGATCTTTATCTTATAAACTATTAATAACACGTCATTCCAGGTCACCTACAAGGGGATCTTTATCTTATAAACTATTAATAACACGTCATTCCAGGTCACCTACAAGGGGATCTTTATCTTATAAACTATTAATAACACGTCATTCCAGTTCACCTACAAGGGAATCTTTATCTTATAAACTATTAATAACACGTCATTCCAGCTCACCTACAAGGGGATCTTTATCTTATAAACTATTAATAACACGTCATTACAGCTCACCTACAAGGGGATCTTTATCTTATAAACTATTAATAACACGTCATTCCAGCTCACCTACAATGGGATCTTTATCTTATAAACTATTAATAACACGTCATTCCAGCTCACCTACAATGGGATCTTTATCTTATAAACTATTAATAACACGTCATTCCAGCTCACCTACAAGGGGATCTTTATCTTACAAACTAATAATAACACATCATTCCAGCTCACATACAAGGGGATCTTTATCTTATAAACTATTAATAACACGTCATTCCAGCTCACCTACAAGGGGATCTTTATCTTATAAACTATTAATAAAACGTCATTCCAGCTCACTTACAAGGGGATCTTTATCTTATAAACTATTAATAACATGTCATTCCAGCTCACCTACAAGGGGATCTTTATCTTATAAACTATTAATAACACATCATTCCAGCTCACCTACAAGGGGATTTTTATCCTATAAACTATTAATAACACGTCATTCCAGCTCACCTACAAGGGGATCTTTATCTTATAAACTATTAATAACACATCATTCCAGCTCACCTATAAGGGGATGTTTATCTTATAAACTATTAATAACACCTCATTCCAGCTCACCTACAAGGGGATCTTTATCTTATAAACTATTAATAACACGTCATTCCAGCTCACCTACAATGGGATTTTTATCTTATAAACTATTAATAACATGTCATTCCAGCTCACCTACAAGGGGATCTTTATCTTATAAACTATTAATAACACATCATTCCAGCTCACCTACAAGGGGATTTTTATCCTATAAACTATTAATAACACGTCATTCCAGCTCACCTACAAGGGGATCTTTATCTTATAAACTATTAATAACACATCATTCCAGCTCACCTACAAGGTGATCTGTATCTTATAAACTATTAATAACACCTCATTCCAGTTCACCTACAAGGGGATCTTTATCTTATAAACTATTAATAACACGTCATTCCAGCTCACCTACAATGGGATTTTTATCTTATAAACTATTAATAACACATCATTCCAGCTCACCTACAAGGGGATCTTTATCTTATAAACTATTAATAACACATCATTCCAGCTCACCTACAAGGGGATTTTTATCCTATAAACTATTAATAACACGTCATTCCAGCTCACCTACAAGGGGATCTTTATCTTATAAACTATTAATAACACATCATTCCAGCTCACCTACAAGGGGATCTTTATCTTATAAACTATTAATAACACCTCATTCCAGTTCACCTACAAGGGGATCTTTATCTTATAAACTATTAATAACACGTCATTCCAGCTCACCTACAAGGGGATCTTTATCTTATAAACTATTAATAACACGTCATTCCAGCTCACCTACAATGGGATCTTTATCTTATAAACTATTAATAACACGTCATTCCAGCTCACCTACAAGGGGATCTTTATCTTATAAACTATTAATAACACGTCATTCCAGCTCACCTACAAGGGGATCTTTATCTTATAAACTATTAATAACACGTCATTCCAGCTCACCTACAAGGGGATCTTTATCTTATAAACTATTAATAACACGTCATTCCAGCTCACCTACAAGGGGATTTTTATCCTATAAACTATTAATAACAGGTCATTCCAGCTCACCTACAAGGGGATCTTTATCTTATAAACTATTAATAACACATCATTCCAGCTCACCTACAAGGGGATCTTTATCTTATAAACTATTAATAACACCTCATTCCAGATCACCTACAAGGGGATCTTTATCTTATAAACTATTAATAACACCTCATTCCAGCTCACCTACAATGGGATCTTTATCTTATAAACTATTAATAACACGTCATTCCAGCTCACCTACAAGGGGATCTTTATCTTATAAACTATTAATAACACGTCATTCCAGCTCACCTACAAGGGGATCTTTATCTTACAAACTATTAATAACACGTCATTCCAGGTCACCTACAAGGGGATCTTTATCTTATAAACTATTAATAACACGTCATTCCAGGTCACCTACAAGGGGATCTTTATCTTATAAACTATTAATAACACGTCATTCCAGTTCACCTACAAGGGAATCTTTATCTTATAAACTATTAATAACACGTCATTCCAGCTCACCTACAAGGGGATCTTTATCTTATAAACTATTAATAACACGTCATTACAGCTCACCTACAAGGGGATCTTTATCTTATAAACTATTAATAACACGTCATTCCAGCTCACCTACAATGGGATCTTTATCTTATAAACTATTAATAACACGTCATTCCAGCTCACCTACAATGGGATCTTTATCTTATAAACTATTAATAACACGTCATTCCAGCTCACCTACAAGGGGATCTTTATCTTATAAACTATTAATAATACGTCATTCCAGCTCACCTAAAAGGGGATCTTTATCTTATAAACTATTAATAACACATCATTCCAGCTCACCTACAAGGGAATCTTTATCTTCTAAACTATTAATAACACGTCATTCCAGCTCACCTACAAGGGGATCTTTATCTTATAAACTATTAATAACACGTCATTCCAGCTCACCTACAAGGGGATCTTTATCTTATAAACTATTAATAACACGTCATTCCAGCTCACCTACAAGGGGATTTTTATCGTATAAACTATTAATAACACATCATTCCAGCTCACCTATAAGGGAATCCTTATCTTATAAACTATTAATAACACATCATTCCAGCTCACCTACAATGGGATTTTTATCTTATAAACTATTAATAACACATCATTCCAGCTCACCTACAAGGGGATTTTTATCCTATAAACTATTAATAACACGTCATTCCAGCTCACCTACAAGGGGATCTTTATCTTATAAACTATTAATAACACATCATTCCAGCTCACCTACAAGGTGATCTTTATCTTATAAACTATTAATAACACCTCATTCCAGTTCACCTACAAGGGGATCTTTATCTTATAAACTATTAATAACACGTCATTCCAGCTCACCTACAATGGGATCTTTATCTTATAAACTATTAATAACACGTCATTCCAGCTCACCTACAATGGGATCTTTATCTTATAAACTATTAATAACACGTCATTCCAGCTCACCTACAAGGGGATCTTTATCTTATAAACTAATAATAACACGTCATTCCAGCTCACCTACAAGGGGATCTTTATCTTATAAACTATTAATAACACGTCATTCCAGCTCACCTACAAGGGGATCTTTATCTTATAAACTATTAATAACACGTCATTCCAGCTCACCTACAATGGGATTTTTATCCTATAAACTATTAATAACAGGTCATTCCAGCTCACCTACAAGGGGATCTTTATCTTATAAACTATTAATAACACATCATTCCAGCTCACCTACAAGGGGATCTTTATCTTATAAACTATTAATAACACCTCATTCCAGCTCACCTACAAGGGGATCTTTATCTTATAAACTATTAATAACACATCATTCCAGCTCACCTACAAGGGAATCTTTATCTTATAAACTATTAATAACACGTCATTCCAGCTCACCTACAAGGGGATCTTTATCTTATAAACTATTAATAACACGTCATTCCAGCTCACCTACAAGGGGATCTTTATCTTATAAACTATTAATAACACGTCATTCCAGCTCACCTACAATGGGATCTTTATCTTATAAACTATTAATAACACGTCATTCCAGCTCACCTACAATGGGATCTTTATCTTATAAACTATTAATAACACGTCATTCCAGCTCACCTACAAGGGGATCTTTATCTTATAAACTATTAATAACACGTTATTCCAGGTCACCTACAAGGGGATCTTTATCTTATAAACTATTAATAACACATCATTCCAGCTCACCTACAAGGGAATCTTTATCTTATAAACTATTAATAACACGTCATTCCAGCTCACCTACAAGGGGATCTTTATCTTATAAACTATTAATAATACGTCATTCCAGCTCACCTAAAAGGGGACCTTTATCTTATAAACTATTAATAACACATCATTCCAGCTCACCTACAAGGGAATCTTTATCTTATAAACTATTAATAACACGTCATTCCAGCTCACCTACAAGGGGATCTTTATCTTATAAACTATTAATAACACGTCATTCCAGCTCACCTACAAGGGGATCTTTATCTTATAAACTATTAATAACACGTCATTCCAGCTCACCTACAAGGGGATTTTTATCTTATAAACTATTAATAACACATCATTCCAGCTCACCTATAAGGGAATCTTTATCTTATAAACTATTAATAACACATAACTCCAGCTCACCTACAAGGGGATCTTTATCTTATAAACTATTAATAACACGTCATTCCAGCTCACCTACAAGGGGATTTTTATCTTATAAATTATTAATAACACGTCATTCCAGCTAACCTACAAGGGAATCTTTATCTTATAAACTATTAATAACACATAACTCCAGCTCACCTACAAGGGGATCTTTATCTTATAAACTATTAATAACACATCATTCCAGCTCACCTACAAGGGGATCTTTATCTTATAAACTATTAATAACACATTATTCCAGCTCACCTACAAGGGGATCTTTATCTTATAAACTATTAATAACATGTCATTCCAGCTTACCTACAAGGGGATCTTTATCTTATAAACTATTAATAACACGTCATTCCAGCTCACCTACAAGGGGATCTTTATCTTACAAACTAATAATAACACATCATTCCAGCTCACATACAAGGGGATCTTTATCTTATAAACTATTAATAACAAGTCATTCCAGCTCACCTACAAGGGGATCTTTATCTTATAAACTATTAATAACACGTCATTCCAGCTCACCTACAAGGGGATCTTTATCTTATAAACTATTAATAACAAGTCATTCCAGCTCACCTACAAGGGGATCTTTATCTTATAAACTATTAATAACACGTCATTCCAGCTCACCTACAAGGGGATCTTTATCTTATAAACTATTAATAAAACGTCATTCCAGCTCACTTACAAGGGGATCTTTATCTTATAAACTATTAATAACATATCATTCCAGCTCACCTACAAGGGGATCTTTATCTTATAAACTATTAATAACACATCATTCCAGCTCACCTACAAGGGGATCTTTATCCTATAAACTATTAATAACACGTCATTCCAGCTCACCTACAAGGGGATCTTTATCTTATAAACTATTAATAACACATCATTCCAGCTCACCTACAAGGGGATCTTTATCTTATAAACTATTAATAACACCTCATTCCAGCTCACCTACAAGGGGATCTTTATCTTATAAACTATTAATAACACGTCATTCCAGCTCACCTACAATGGGATTTTTATCTTATAAACTATTAATAACACATCATTCCAGCTCACCTACAAGGGGATTTTTATCCTATAAACTATTAATAACACGTCATTCCAGCTCACCTACAAGGGGATCTTTATCTTATAAACTATTAATAACACATCATTCCAGCTCACCTACAAGGTGATCTTTATCTTATAAACTATTAATAACACCTCATTCCAGTTCACCTACAAGGGGATCTTTATCTTATAAACTATTAATAACACGTCATTCCAGCTCACCTACAATGGGATCTTTATCTTATAAACTATTAATAACACGTCATTCCAGCTCACCTACAATGGGATCTTTATCTTATAAACTATTAATAACACGTCATTCCAGCTCACCTACAAGGGGATCTTTATCTTATAAACTATTAATAACACGTCATTCCAGCTCACCTACAAGGGGATCTTTATCTTATAAACTATTAATAACACGTCATTCCAGCTCACCTACAAGGGGATCTTTATCTTATAAACTATTAATAACACGTCATTCCAGCTCACCTACAAGGGGATTTTTATCCTATAAACTATTAATAACAGGTCATTCCAGCTCACCTACAAGGGGATCTTTATCTTATAAACTATTAATAACACATCATTCCAGCTCACCTACAAGGGGATCTTTATCTTATAAACTATTAATAACACCTCATTCCAGCTCACCTTCAAGGGGATCTTTATCTTATAAACTATTAATAACACCTCATTCCAGCTCACCTACAATGGGATCTTTATCTTATAAACTATTAATAACACATCATTCCAGCTCACCTACAAGGGGATCTTTATCTTATAAACTATTAATAACACGTCATTCCAGCTCACCTACAAGGGGATCTTTATCTTATAAACTATTAATAACACGTCATTCCAGCTCACCTACAATGGGATCTTTATCTTATAAACTATTAATAACACGTCATTCCAGCTCACCTACAATGGGATCTTTATCTTATAAACTATTAATAACACGTCATTCCAGCTCACCTACAAGGGGATCTTTATCTTATAAACTATTAATAACACGTTATTCCAGGTCACCTACAAGGGGATCTTTATCTTATAAACTATTAATAACACATCATTCCAGCTCACCTACAAGGGAATCTTTATCTTATAAACTATTAATAACACGTCATTCCAGCTCACCTACAAGGGGATCTTTATCTTATAAACTATTAATAATACGTCATTCCAGCTCACCTACAAGGGGATCTTTATCTTATAAACTATTAATAACACGTCATTCCAGCTCACCTACAAGGGAATCTTTATCTTATAAACTATTAATAACACGTCATTCCAGCTCACCTACAAGGGGATCTTTATCTTATAAACTATTAATAACACGTCATTCCAGCTCACCTACAAGGGGATCTTTATCTTATAAACTATTAATAACACATCATTCCAGCTCACCTACAAGGGGATCTTTATCTTATAAACTATTAATAACACCTCATTCCAGTTCACCTACAAGGGGATCTTTATCTTATAAACTATTAATAACACGTCATTCCAGCTCACCTACAATGGGATCTTTATCTTATAAACTATTAATAACACGTCATTCCAGCTCACCTACAATGGGATCTTTATCTTATAAACTATTAATAACACGTCATTCCAGCTCACCTACAAGGGGATCTTTATCTTATAAACTATTAATAACACGTCATTCCAGCTCACCTACAAGGGGATCTTTATCTTATAAACTATTAATAACACGTCATTCCAGCTCACCTACAAGGGGATTTTTATCTTATAAACTATTAATAACACATCATTCCAGCTCACCTATAAGGGAATCGTTATCTTATAAACTATTAATAACACGTCATTCCAGCTAACCTACAAGTGAATCTTTATCTTATAAACTATTAATAACACATAACTCCAGCTCACCTACAAGGGGATCTTTATCTTATAAACTATTAATAACACATCATTCCAGCTCACCTACAAGGGGATCTTTATCTTATAAACTATTAATAACACGTCATTCCAGCTCACTTACAAGGGGATCTTTATCTTATAAACTATTAATAACACGTCATTTCAGCTCACCTACAAGGGGATCTTTATCAATATCTTAGAAACTATTAATAACACTTCATTCCAGCTCACCTACAAGGGGATCTTTATCTTATAAACTATTAATAACACCTCATTCCAGCTCACTTACAATGGGATATTTATCTTATAAACTATTAATAACACGTCATTCCAGCTCACCTACAAGGGGATCTTTATCTTATAAACTATTAATAACACGTCATTCCAGCTCACCTACATGGGGATCTTTATCTTATAAACTATTAATAACACCTCATTCCAGCTCACCTATAAGGGGATCTTTATCAATATCTTATAAACTATTATTAACACGTCATTCCAGCTCACCTACAAGGGGATCTTTATCACTATCTTATAAACTATTAATAACACGTCATTCCAGCTCACCTACAAGGGGATCTTTATCAATATCTTATAAACTATTAATAACACGTCATTCCAGCTCACCTACAAGGGGATCTTTATCTTATAAACTATTAATAACATGTCATTCCAGCTCACCTACAAGGGGATCTTTATCTTATAAACTATTAATAACACATCATTCCAGCTCACCTACAAGTGGATCTTTATCTTATAAACTATTAATAACACATCATTCCAGCTCACCTACAAGGGGATCTTTATCTTATAAACTATTAATAACACGTCATTCCAGCTCACCTACAAGGGGATCTTTATCTTATAAACTATTAATAAGTTATAACACGTCATTCCAGCTCACCTACAAGGGGATCTTTATGTTATAAAGTAATAATAACACGTCATTCCAGCTCACCTACAAGGGGATCTTTATCTTATAAACTACTAATAACACATCATTCAAGCTCACCTACAAAGGGATCTTTATCAATATCTTATAAACTATTAATAACACGTCATTCCAGCTCACCTACAAGGGGATCTTTATCTGATAAACTATTAATAACACTTCATTCCAGCTCACCTACAAGGGGATCTTTATCTTATAAACTATTAATAACACGTCATTCCAGCTCACCTACAAGGGAATCTTTATCTTATAAACTATTAATAACACGTCATTCTAGGAACCTACCCTCTAACACTAGCAAATGGGAATCCGAAATACAGACTCCACTTTCACAGAAGGACCGGCTTACTATATTTCAAAACATGACTAAATCCACATCTTCCATGCAAATTATGGAGATGAACGGCAAACTATTGTGTAGGTGGTACCTTTCTCCATCCAATTTGGCCACCATTTTTAAGAACTCATCCCCTGACTGTTGGAGAGCCTGTGGCAATGCAGGTACATTCCTACATATTTGGTGAGATTGTCCCAGTATATCTCCTTTCTGGACTCAATTAATTAAAGAAATAGGGGCATATTTATCAATGTGCAAGCGGACATTATACGAAGTAGCGTATCATGTCCGCTGCACATCGATAAATGCCGACAGCATACGCTATCGGCATTCATCATTGCACCAGCAGGTGTTGTGAACTGCTGGTGCAATGCCGCCCCCTGCAGATTCGCGGCCTATCAGCCACCACCAGGGGGTGTCAATCAACCCAATCGTATTCGATTGGGTTGATATCTGTCCGCAGCCTCAGAGCAGGTGGACAAGTTATGGAGCAGCGGTCTTTAGTCTGAAGGCTCGCTGGAAACAAGGGGCATCAAGCTCCATACGGAGCGCTTGATAAATATGCCCTATAGACACAGTTATAGGGATCACATTACTTAGAGACCAAATTACTATTCTGTTTAATAAATTCCCAAAAGTCCATTGCAACCTAAGACTCCAACTGTTATATATAATGGTCAATAGCACAAAAACGCTTGATCCCACAGCACTGGAAACAATCCCTCCAAACATTACCATGTGGAGGGACTTAGTCTCTTCTACATTACTACTTGAGAGGTACCATTACGCAACCACGAAAAGACTAGATGACTACTTATCTATCTCCTTTATTTGGGAAGACTATTTAGCCTCTGTTAGGAACTGTCCCTGATTACTGTTTATTCATGAAAGACCAAAACAGATCTACTCCCCTACCCCCCCCCCCCCCCGACATTCTTCTGACCTACCATAATGCCTAAATAATAAACAACAAAAATAATTCTGCTGTTTTTCACTTTTAAAGAGTTGTGGAGCTGTCTGTAAAAGTTATGATTTTGAGCTTTGATTTACCTTATATTGGATTGATTTGCTGTTATTGCATATACTGTATTATATCACTGCTATTCCAATTTGAAAATGTTTGTAATTTCAATTGCGATATCTCTCAATAAAACTATTTTGAAAAACAAAACAACCCTATACTGAAACCAAAATAACCCCACAAATAAAATATATATTTATTTAAAAACAACTAATCTAAAAAGCGCCCTGAAAGGGCAATATATATTATTATACAATATCATATAGAGGTTCCCTCTGTATCACACACACACATAGTCCTTCACCAGTACTGTATACACAGATATATATTATTATACAATATCATATAGAGGTTCCCTCTATCTCACACACACATATAGTCCCCTCACCAGTACTGTATACACAGATATATATTATTATACAATTTCATATAGAGGTTCCCTCTGTATCACACACACATATAGTCCCCTCACCAGTACTGTATACACAGATATATATTATTATACAATATCATATAGAGGTTCCCTCTGTCTCACACACACACATAGTCCCTCACCAGTACTGTATACACAGATATATATAATTATACAATATCATATACAGGGAGTGCAGAATTATTAGGCAAATTAGTATTTTGACCACATCATCCTCTTTATGCATGTTGTCTTACTCCAAGCTGTATAGGCTCGAAAGCCTACTACCAATTAAGCATATTAGGTGATGTACATCTCTGTAATGAGAAGGGGTGTGGTCTAATGACATCAACACCCTATATCAGGTGTGCATAATTATTAGGCAACTTCCTTTCCTTTGGCAAAATGGGTCAAAAGAAGGACTTGAAAGGCTCAGAAAAGTCAAAAATAGTGAGATATCTTGCAGAGGGATGCAGCACTCTTAAAATTGCAAAGCTTCTGAAGCGTGATCATCGAACAATCAAGCGTTTCATTCAAAATAGTCAACAGGGTCGCAAGAAGCGTGTGGAAAAACCAAGGCGCAAAATAACTGCCCATGAACTGAGAAAAGTCAAGCGTGCAGCTGCCAAGATGCCACTTGCCACCAGTTTGGCCATATTTCAGAGCTGCAACATCACTGGAGTGCCCAAAAGCACAAGGTGTGCAATACTCAGAGACATGGCCAAGGTAAGAAAGGCTGAAAGACGACCACCACTGAACAAGACACACAAGCTGAAACGTCAAGACTGGGCCAAGAAATATCTCAAGACTGATTTTTCTAAGGTTTTATGGACTGATGAAATGAGAGTGAGTCTTGATGGGCCAGATGGATGGGCCCGTGGCTGGATTGGTAAAGGGCAGAGAGCTCCAGTCCGACTCAGACGCCAGCAAGGTGGAGGTGGAGTACTGGTTTGGGCTGGTATCATCAAAGATGAGCTTGTGGGGCCTTTTCGGGTTGAGGATGGAGTCAAGCTCAACTCCCAGTCCTACTGCCAGTTTCTGGAAGACACCTTCTTCAAGCAGTGGTACAGGAAGAAGTCTGCATCCTTCAAGAAAAACATGATTTTCATGCAGGACAATGCTCCATCACACGCGTCCAAGTACTCCACAGCGTGGCTGGCAAGAAAGGGTATAAAAGAAGAAAATCTAATGACATGGCCTCCTTGTTCACCTGATCTGAACCCCATTGAGAACCTGTGGTCCATCATCGAATGTGAGATTTACAAGGAGGGAAAACAGTACACCTCTCTGAACAGTGTCTGGGAGGCTGTGGTTGCTGCTGCACACAATGTTGATGGTGAACAGATCAAAACACTGACAGAATCCATGGATGGCAGGCTTTTGAGTGTCCTTGCAAAGAAAGGTGGCTATATTGGTCACTGATTTGTTTTTGTTTTGTTTTTGAATGTCAGAAATGTATATTTGTGAATGTTGAGATGTTATATTGGTTTCACTGGTAAAAATAAATAATTGAAATGGGTATATATTTGTTTTTTGTTAAGTTGCCTAATAATTATGCACAGTAATAGTCACCTGCACACATAGATATCCCCCTAAAATAGCTAAAACTAAAAACAAACTAAAAACTACTTCCAAAAATATTCAGCTTTGATATTAATGAGTTTTTTTGGTTCATTGAGAACATGGTTGTTGTTCAATAATAAAATTAATCCTCAAAAATACAACTTGCCTAATAATTCTGCACTCCCTGTAGAGGTTCCCTCTGTCACACACACAGTCCCTCACCAGTACTGTTTACACATATATATATTATTATACAATATCATATAGAGGTTCCCTCTGTCTCACACACATACACATAGTCCCTCACCAGTACTGTATACACAAATATATATAATTATACAATATCATATAGAGGTTTCCTCTGTCTCACACACACACATAGTCATTCACCAGTACTGTATACACAGATATATATTATACAATATCATATAGAGGTTCCCTCTGTGACACACACACACATAGTCCCTCACCAGTACTGTATACACAGATATATATTATTATACAATATCATGTAGAGGTTCCCTTTGTCTCACACACACACACACATAGTCCCCTCACCAGTACTGTATACACAGATATAAATTATTATACAATATCATATAGAGGTTCCCTCTGTCTCACACACACACACACACACATAGTCCCTCACCAGTACTGTATACACAGATATATATTATTATACAATATCATATATAGGTTCCCTCTGTCTCACACACACACACATAGTCCCTGACCAGTACTGTATACACAGATATATATTATTATACAATATCATATAGAGGTTCCCTCTGTCTCACACACACATAGTCCCTCACCAGTACTGTATACACAGATATATATTATTATACAATATCATATAGAGGTTCCCTCTGTCTCACACACACACATATAGTCCCTCACCATTACTGTATACACAGATATATATTATTATACAATATCATATAGAGGTTCCCTCTGTCTCACACACACATAGTCCCTCACCAGTACTGTATACACAGATATATATTATTATACAATATCATATAGAGGTTCCCTCTGTCACACACACACATAGTCCCTCACCAGTACCGTATACACAGATATATATTATTATACAATATCATATAGGAGGTTCCCTCTGTCTCACACACATACACATAGTCCCTCACCAGTACTGTATACACAAATATATATAATTATACAATATCATATAGAGGTTTCCTCTGTCTCACACACACACACATAGTCCTTCACCAGTACTGTATACACAGATATATATTATACAATATCATATAGAGGTTCCCTCTGTGACACACACACACATAGTCCCTCACCAGTACTGTATACACAGATATATATTATTATACAATATCATGTAGAGGTTCCCTTTGTCTCACACACACACACACATAGTCCCCTCACCAGTACTGTATACACAGATATAAATTATTATACAATATCATATAGAGGTTCCCTCTGTCTCACACACACACACACACACACACACACACATAGTCCCTCACCAGTACTGTATACACAGATATATATTATTATACAATATCATATATAGGTTCCCTCTGTCTCACACACACACACACACACACATAGTCCCTGACCAGTACTGTATACACAGATATATATTATTATACAATATCATATAGAGGTTCCCTCTGTCTCACACACACACACATAGTCCCTCACCAGTACTGTATACACAGATATATATTATTATACAATATCATATAGAGGTTCCCTCTGTCTCACACACACACATATAGTCCCTCACCATTACTGTATACACAGATATATATTATTATACAATATCATATAGAGGTTCCCTCTGTCACACACACACATAGTCCCTCATCAGTACTGTATACACAGATATATATTATTATACAATATCATATAGAGGTTCCCTCTGTCTCTCACACACACACATAGTCCCTCACCAGTACTGTATACACAGATATATATTATTATACAATATCATATAGAGGTTCCCTCTGTCTCACACACACACACACATAGTCCCTCACCAGTACTGTATACACAGATATATATTATTATACAATATCATATAGAGGTTCCCTCTGTCTCTCTCACACACACACACACAGTCCCTCACCAGTACTGTATACACAGATATATATTATTATACAATATCATATAGAGGTTCCCTCTGTCTCTCACACACACACACAGTCCCTCACAAGTACTGTATACACAGATATATATTATTATACAATATCATATAGAGGTTCCCTCTGTCACACACACACATAGTCCCTCACCAGTACTGTATACACAGATATATATTATTATAAAATATCATATAGAGGTTCCCTCTGTCTCTCTCACACACATAGTCCCTCACCAGTACTGTATACACAGATATATATTATTATACAATATCATATAGAGGTTCCCTCTGTCTCTCTCACACACACATAGTCCCTCACCAGTACTGTATACACAGATATATATTATTATACAATATCATATAGAGGTTCCCTCTGTCTCACACACACACACATAGTCACTCACCAGTACTGTATACACAGATATATATTATTATACAATATCATATAGAGGTTCCCTCTGTCTCACACACACATATAGTCCCTCACCAGTACTGTATACACAGATATATATTATTATTATACAATATCATATAGAGGTTCCCTCTGTCACACACACACACACACACACACACACATAGTCCCTCACCAGTACTGTATACACAGATATATATTATTATACAATATCATATAGAGGTTCCCTCTGTCTCACACACACACACATAGTCCCTCACCAGTACTGTATACACAGATATATATTATTATACAATATCATATAGAGGTTCCCTCTGTCACACACACACACATAGTCCCTCACCAGTACTTTATACACAGATATATATTATTATACAATATCATATAGAGGTTCCCTCTGTCTCACACACACATAGTCCCTCAACAGTACTGTATACACAGATATATGTTATTATACAATATCATATAGAGGTTCCCTCTGTCTCACACACATACACACACACATAGTCCCTCACCAGTACTGTATACACAGATATATATTATTATACAATATCATATAGAGGTTCCCTCTGTCACACACACACATAGTCCCTCACCAGTACCGTATACACAGATATATATTATTATACAATATCATATAGAGGTTCCCTCTGTCTCACACACACACATAGTCCCTCACCAGTACTGTATACACAGATATATATTATTATACAATATCATATAGAGGTTCCCTCTGTCTCTCACACACACACATAGTCCCTCACCAGTACTGTATACACAGATATATATTATTATACAATATCATATAGAGGTTCCCTCTGTCTCACACACACACACATAGTCCCTCACCAGTACTGTATACACAGATATATATTATTATACAATATCATATAGAGGTTCCCTCTGTCTCTCACACACACACACACAGTCCCTCACCAGTACTGTATACACAGATATATATTATTATACAATATCATATAGAGGTTCCCTCTGTCTCTCACACACACACACACACAGTCCCTCACAAGTACTGTATACACAGATATATATTATTATACAATATCATATAGAGGTTCCCTCTGTCACACACACACATAGTCCCTCACCAGTACTGTATACACAGATATATATTATTATACAATATCATATAGAGGTTCCCTCTGTCTCACACACACACATATAGTCCCTCACCATTACTGTATACACAGATATATATTATTATACAATATCATATAGAGGTTCCCTCTGTCTCACACACACATAGTCCCTCACCAGTACTGTATACACAGATATATATTATTATACAATATCATATAGAGGTTCCCTCTGTCACACACACACATAGTCCCTCACCAGTACCGTATACACAGATATATATTATTATACAATATCATATAGGAGGTTCCCTCTGTCTCACACACATACACATAGTCCCTCACCAGTACTGTATACACAAATATATATAATTATACAATATCATATAGAGGTTTCCTCTGTCTCACACACACACACATAGTCCTTCACCAGTACTGTATACACAGATATATATTATACAATATCATATAGAGGTTCCCTCTGTGACACACACACACATAGTCCCTCACCAGTACTGTATACACAGATATATATTATTATACAATATCATGTAGAGGTTCCCTTTGTCTCACACACACACACACATAGTCCCCTCACCAGTACTGTATACACAGATATAAATTATTATACAATATCATATAGAGGTTCCCTCTGTCTCACACACACACACACACACACACACACACATAGTCCCTCACCAGTACTGTATACACAGATATATATTATTATACAATATCATATATAGGTTCCCTCTGTCTCACACACACACACACACACACATAGTCCCTGACCAGTACTGTATACACAGATATATATTATTATACAATATCATATAGAGGTTCCCTCTGTCTCACACACACACACATAGTCCCTCACCAGTACTGTATACACAGATATATATTATTATACAATATCATATAGAGGTTCCCTCTGTCTCACACACACACATATAGTCCCTCACCATTACTGTATACACAGATATATATTATTATACAATATCATATAGAGGTTCCCTCTGTCACACACACACATAGTCCCTCATCAGTACTGTATACACAGATATATATTATTATACAATATCATATAGAGGTTCCCTCTGTCTCTCACACACACACATAGTCCCTCACCAGTACTGTATACACAGATATATATTATTATACAATATCATATAGAGGTTCCCTCTGTCTCACACACACACACACATAGTCCCTCACCAGTACTGTATACACAGATATATATTATTATACAATATCATATAGAGGTTCCCTCTGTCTCTCTCACACACACACACACAGTCCCTCACCAGTACTGTATACACAGATATATATTATTATACAATATCATATAGAGGTTCCCTCTGTCTCTCACACACACACACAGTCCCTCACAAGTACTGTATACACAGATATATATTATTATACAATATCATATAGAGGTTCCCTCTGTCACACACACACATAGTCCCTCACCAGTACTGTATACACAGATATATATTATTATAAAATATCATATAGAGGTTCCCTCTGTCTCTCTCACACACATAGTCCCTCACCAGTACTGTATACACAGATATATATTATTATACAATATCATATAGAGGTTCCCTCTGTCTCTCTCACACACACATAGTCCCTCACCAGTACTGTATACACAGATATATATTATTATACAATATCATATAGAGGTTCCCTCTGTCTCACACACACACACATAGTCACTCACCAGTACTGTATACACAGATATATATTATTATACAATATCATATAGAGGTTCCCTCTGTCTCACACACACATATAGTCCCTCACCAGTACTGTATACACAGATATATATTATTATTATACAATATCATATAGAGGTTCCCTCTGTCACACACACACACACACACACACACATAGTCCCTCACCAGTACTGTATACACAGATATATATTATTATACAATATCATATAGAGGTTCCCTCTGTCTCACACACACACACATAGTCCCTCACCAGTACTGTATACACAGATATATATTATTATACAATATCATATAGAGGTTCCCTCTGTCACACACACACACATAGTCCCTCACCAGTACTTTATACACAGATATATATTATTATACAATATCATATAGAGGTTCCCTCTGTCTCACACACACATAGTCCCTCAACAGTACTGTATACACAGATATATGTTATTATACAATATCATATAGAGGTTCCCTCTGTCTCACACACATACACACACACATAGTCCCTCACCAGTACTGTATACACAGATATATATTATTATACAATATCATATAGAGGTTCCCTCTGTCACACACACACATAGTCCCTCACCAGTACCGTATACACAGATATATATTATTATACAATATCATATAGAGGTTCCCTCTGTCTCACACACACACATAGTCCCTCACCAGTACTGTATACACAGATATATATTATTATACAATATCATATAGAGGTTCCCTCTGTCTCTCACACACACACATAGTCCCTCACCAGTACTGTATACACAGATATATATTATTATACAATATCATATAGAGGTTCCCTTTGTCTCACACACACATAGTCCCTCACCAGTACTGTATACACAGATATATATTATTATACAATATCATACAGAGGTTCCCTCCGTCTCACACACACATAGTCCCTCACCAGTACTGTATACACAGATATATATTATTATACAATATCATATAGAGGTTCCCTCTGTCACACACACACACACACATAGTCCCTCACCAGTACTGTATACACAGATATATATTATTATACAATATCATATAGAGGTTCCCTCTGTCTCACACACATACACATAGTCCCTCACCAGTACTGTATACACAGATATATATTATTATACAATATCATATAGAGGTTCCCTCTGTCTCCCACACACATAGTCCCCTCACCAGTACTGTTTACACAGATATATATTATTATACAATATCATATAGAGGTTCCCTCTGTCTCTCACACACACATAGTCCCCTCACCAGTACTGTATACACAGATATATATTGTTATACAATATTATATAGAGGTTCCCTCTGCCTCACACACACACATAGCCCCTCACTAGTACTGTATACACAGATATATTATTATACAATATCATATAGAGGTTCCCTCTGTCTCACACACACACATAGTCCCTCACCAGTACTGTATACACAGATATATATTATTATACAATATCATATAGAGGTTCCCTCTGTCACACACACACATATAGTCCCTCACCAGTACTGTATACACAGATATATATTATTATACAATATCATATAGAGGTTCCCTCTGTCTCACACACACACATAGTCCCTCACCAGTACTGTATACACAGATATATATTATTATACAATATCATATAGAGGTTCCCTCTGTCTCACACACACAGTCCCTCACCAGTACTGTATACACAGATATATATTATTATACAATATCATATAGAGGTTCCCTCTGTCACACACACACATAGTCCCTCACCAGTACTGTATACACAGATATATATTATTATACAATATCATATAGAGGTTCCCTCTGTCACACACACACATAGTCCCTCACCAGTACTGTATACACAGATATATATTATTATACAATATCATATAGAGGTTCCCTCTGTCTCTCACACACACACATAGTCCCTCACCAGTACTGTATACACAGATATATATTATTATACAATATCATATAGAGGTTCCCTCTGTCTCACACACACACACATAGTCCCTCACCAGTACTGTATACACAGATATATATTATTATACAATATCATATAGAGGTTCCCTCTGTCTCTCACACACACACACACAGTCCCTCACCAGTACTGTATACACAGATATATATTATTATACAATATCATATAGAGGTTCCCTCTGTCTCTCACACACACACACACACAGTCCCTCACAAGTACTGTATACACAGATATATATTATTATACAATATCATATAGAGGTTCCCTCTGTCACACACACACATAGTCCCTCAACAGTACTGTATACACAGATATATATTATTATACAATATCATATAGAGGTTCCCTCTGTCTCTCTCACACACATAGTCCCTCACCAGTACTGTATACACAGATATATATTATTATACAATATCATATAGAGGTTCCCTCTGTCTCTCTCACACACACATAGTCCCTCACCAGTACTGTATACACAGATATATATTATTATACAATATCATATAGAGGTTCCCTCTGTCTCACACACACACACACATAGTCCCTCACCAGTACTGTATACACAGATATATATTATAATACAATATCATATAGAGGTTCCCTCTGTCTCACACACACATATAGTCCCTCACCAGTACTGTATACACATATATATATTATTATTATACAATATCATATAGAGGTTCCCTCTGTCACACACACACACACACATAGTCCCTCACCAGTACTGTATACACAGATATATATTATTATACAATATCATATAGAGGTTCCCTCTGTCTCACACACACACACATAGTCCCTCACCAGTACTGTATACACAGATATATATTATTATACAATATCATATAGAGGTTCCCTCTGTCACACACACACACATAGTCCCTCACCAGTACTTTATACACAGATATATATTATTATACAATATCATATAGAGGTTCCCTCTGTCACACACACACACACACACACACACAGTCCCTCACCAGTACTGTATACACAGATATATATTATTATACAATATCATATAGAGGTTCCCTCTGTCTCACACACACACACATAGTCCCTCACCAGTACTGTATACACAGATATATATTATTATACAATATCATATAGAGGTTCCCTCTGTCTCACACACATACACACACACATAGTCCCTCACCAGTACTGTATACACAGATATATATTATTATACAATATCATATAGAGGTTCCCTCTGTCACACACACACATAGTCCCTCACCAGTACCGTATACACAGATATATATTATTATACAATATCATATAGAGGTTCCCTCTGTCTCACACACATACATAGTCCCTCACCAGTACTGTATACACATATATATATTATTATACAATATCATACAGAGGTTCCCTCCGTCTCACACACACATAGTCCCTCACCAGTACTGTATACACAGATATATATTATTATACAATATCATATAGAGGTTCCCTCTGTCTCACACACACATATAGTCCCTCACCAGTACTGTAAACACAGATATATATTATTATACAATATCATATAGAGGTTCCCTCTGTCACACATACATAGTCCCTCACCAGTACTGTATACACAGATATATATTATTATACAATATCATATAGAGGTTCCCTGTCTCACACACATACACATAGTCCCTCACCAGTACTGTATACACAGATATATATTATTATACAATATCATATAGAGGTTCCCTGTCTCACACACACACATAGTCCCTCACCAGTACTGTATACACAGATATATATTATTATACAATATCATATAGAGGTTCCCTCTGTCTCACACACACATAGCCCCTCACCAGTACTGTATACACAGAT
Source organism: Bombina bombina (assembly GCF_027579735.1). Taxonomy (NCBI): domain Eukaryota; kingdom Metazoa; phylum Chordata; class Amphibia; order Anura; family Bombinatoridae; genus Bombina; species Bombina bombina. The sequence goes on along the minus strand of NC_069505.1, from coordinate 453,440,215 downwards.
ATATATTATTATACAATATCATATAGAGGTTCCCTCTGTCTCACACACATAGTCCCCTCACCAGTACTGTATACACAGATATATATTATTATACAATATCATATAGAGGTTCCCTGTCTCACACACACACATAGTCCCTCACCAGTACTGTATACACAGATATATATTATTATACAATATCATATAGAAGTTCCCTCTGTCTCACACATACACACATAGTCCCTCACTAGTACTGTATACACATATATATATTATTATACAATATCATATAGAGGTTCCCTCTGTCTCACACACACAGTCCCTCACCAGTACTGTATACACAGATATATATTATTATACAATATCATATAGAGGTTCCCTCTGTCACACACACACATAGTCCCTCACCAGTACTGTATACACAGATATATATTATTATACAATATCATATAGAGGTTCCCTCTGTCTCTCACACACACACATAGTCCCTCACCAGTACTGTATACACAGATATATATTATTATACAATATCATATAGAGGTTCCCTCTGTCTCTCACACACACACATAGTCCCTCACCAGTACTGTATACACAGATATATATTATTATACAATATCATATAGAGGTTCCCTCTGTCTCACACACACACACACATAGTCCCTCACCAGTACTGTATACACAGATATATATTATTATACAATATCATATAGAGGTTCCCTCTGTCTCACACACACACACACACATAGTCCCTCACCAGTACTGTATACACAGATATATATTATTATACAATATCATATAGAGGTTCCCTCTGTCTCACACACACATATAGTCCCTGACCAGTACTGTATACACAGATATATATTATTATTATACAATATCATATAGAGGTTCCCTCTGTCACACACACACACACACATAGTCCCTCACCAGTACTGTATACACAGATATATATTATTATACAATATCATATAGAGGTTCCCTCTGTCTCACACACATACACATAGTCCCTCACCAGTACTGTATACACAGATATATATTATTATACAATATCATATAGAGGTTCCCTCTGTCTCACACACACATAGTCCCCTCACCAGTACTGTATACACAGATATATATTATTATACAATATCATATAAAGGTTCCCTCTGTCTCTCACACACACATAGTCCCCTCACCAGTACTGTATACACAGATATATATTGTTATACAATATTATATAGAGGTTCCCTCTGCCTCACACACACACATAGCCCCTCACTAGTACTGTATACACAGATATATTATTATACAATATCATATAGAGGTTCCCTCTGTCTCACACACACACATAGTCCTTCACCAGTACTGTATACACAGATATATATTATTATACAATATCATATAGAGGTTCCCTCTGTCACACACACACATATAGTCCCTCACCAGTACTGTATACACAGATATATATTATTATACAATATCATATAGAGGTTCCCTCTGTCTCACACACACACACATAGTCCCCTCATCAGTACTGTATACACAGATATATATTATTATACAATATCATATAGAGGTTCCCTCTGTCTCACACACACATAGTCCCTCACCAGTACTGTATACACAGATATATATTATTATACAATATCATATAGAGGTTCCCTGTCTCACACACACACATAGTCCCTCACCAGTACTGTATACACAGATATATATTGTTATACAATATTATATAGAGGTTCCCTCTGCCTCACACACACACATAGCCCCTCACTAGTACTGTATACACAGATATATTATTATACAATATCATATAGAGGTTCCCTCTGTCTCACACACACACATAGTCCCTCACCAGTACTGTATACACAGATATATATTATTATACAATATCATATAGAGGTTCCCTCTGTCACACACACACACACACATGCATAGTCCCTCACCAGTACTGTATACACAGATATATATTATTATACAATATCATATAGAGGTTCCCTCTGTCTCACACACACACACATAGTCCCTCACCAGTACTGTATACACAGATATATATTATTATACAATATCATATAGAGGTTCCCTCTGTCTCACACACACACACATAGTCCCTCAGCAGTACTGTATACACAGATAAATATTATTATACAATATCATATAGAGGTTCCCTCTGTCTCACACACACATAGTCCCTGACCAGTACTGTATACACAGATATATATTATTACACAATATCATATAGAGGTTCCCTCTGTCTCACACACACACATAGTCCTTCACCAGTACTGTATACACAGATATATATTATTATACAATATCATATAGAGGTTCCCTCTGTCTCACACACACATAGTCCCTGACCAGTACTGTATACACAGATATATATTATTACACAATATAATATAGAGGTTCCCTCTGTCTCACACACACACATCGTCCCTCACCAGTACTGTATACACAGATATATATTATTATACAATATCATATAGAGGTTCCCTCTGTCTCACACACACACATATAGTCCCTCACCAGTACTGTATATACAGATATATATATATTATTATACAATATCATATAGAGGTTCCCTCTGTCACACACACATAGTCCCTGACCAGTACTGTATACACAGATATATATTATTACACAATAACATATAGAGGTTCCCTGTCTCACACACATAGTCCCTCACACACACATAGTCCCTCACCAGTACTGTATACACAGATATATATTATTAAACAATATCATATAGAGGTTCCCTCTGTCTCACACACACACATAGTCCCTCACCAGTACTGTATACACAGATATATATTATTATACAATATCATATAGAGGTTCCCTCTGTCTCACACACACACACACATAGTCCCTCACCAGTACTGTATACACAGATATATATTATTATACAATATCATATAGAGGTTCCCTCTGTCTCACACACACATATAGTCCCTGACCAGTACTGTATACACAGATATATATTATTATTATACAATATCATATAGAGGTTCCCTCTGTCACACACACACATATAGTCCCTCACCAGTACTGTATACACAGATATATATTATTATACAATATCATATAGAGGTTCCCTCTGTCTCACACACACACACATAGTCCCCTCATCAGTACTGTATACACAGATATATATTATTATACAATATCATATAGAGGTTCCCTCTGTCTCACACACACATAGTCCCTCACCAGTACTGTATACACAGATATATATTATTATACAATATCATATAGAGGTTCCCTGTCTCACACACACACATAGTCCCTCACCAGTACTGTATACACAGATATATATTGTTATACAATATTATATAGAGGTTCCCTCTGCCTCACACACACACATAGCCCCTCACTAGTACTGTATACACAGATATATTATTATACAATATCATATAGAGGTTCCCTCTGTCTCACACACACACATAGTCCCTCACCAGTACTGTATACACAGATATATATTATTATACAATATCATATAGAGGTTCCCTCTGTCACACACACACATGCATAGTCCCTCACCAGTACTGTATACACAGATATATATTATTATACAATATCATATAGAGGTTCCCTCTGTCACACACACACACAGTCCCTCACCAGTACTGTATATACATATAAATATTAATATACAATATCATATAGAGGTTCCCTCTGTCTCACACACACACACATAGTCCCTCACCAGTACTGTATACACAGATATATATTATTATACAATATCATATAGAGGTTCCCTCTGTCTCACACACACACACATAGTCCCTCAGCAGTACTGTATACACAGATATATATTATTATACAATATCATATAGAGGTTCCCTCTGTCTCACACACACATAGTCCCTGACCAGTACTGTATACACAGATATATATTATTACACAATATCATATAGAGGTTCCCTCTGTCTCACACACACACATAGTCCTTCACCAGTACTGTATACACAGATATATATTATTATACAATATCATATAGAGGTTCCCTCTGTCTCACACACACATAGTCCCTGACCAGTACTGTATACACAGATATATATTATTACACAATATAATATAGAGGTTCCCTCTGTCTCACACACACACATCGTCCCTCACCAGTACTGTATACACAGATATATATTATTATACAATATCATATAGAGGTTCCCTCTGTCTCACACACACACATATAGTCCCTCACCAGTACTGTATATACAGATATATATATTATTATACAATATCATATAGAGGTTCCCTCTGTCACACACACATAGTCCCTGACCAGTACTGTATACACAGATATATATTATTACACAATAACATATAGAGGTTCCCTGTCTCACACACATAGTCCCTCACACACACATAGTCCCTCACCAGTACTGTATACACAGATATATATTATTAAACAATATCATATAGAGGTTCCCTCTGTCTCACACACACACATAGTCCCTCACCAGTACTGTATACACAGATATATATTATTATACAATATCATATAGAGGTTCCCTCTGTCTCACACACACACACACATAGTCCCTCACCAGTACTGTATACACAGATATATATTATTATACAATATCATATAGAGGTTCCCTCTGTCTCACACACACATATAGTCCCTGACCAGTACTGTATACACAGATATATATTATTACACAATATAATATAGAGGTTCCCTCTGTCTCACACACACATAGTCCCTCACCAGTATTGTATACACAGATATATATTATTATACAATATCATATAGAGGTTCTCTCTCTCTCACACACACACATATAGTCCCTCACCAGTACTGTATACACAGATATATATTATTATACAATATCATATAGAGGTTCCCTCTGTCTCACACACACACATAGTCCCTCACCAGTACTGTATACACAGATATATATTATTATACAATATCATATAGAGGTTCCCTCTGTCACACACACACACACACATGCATAGTCCCTCACCAGTACTGTATACACAGATATATATTATTATACAATATCATATAGAGGTTCCCTCTGTCTCACACACACACACATAGTCCCTCACCAGTACTGTATACACAGATATATATTATTATACAATATCATATAGAGGTTCCCTCTGTCTCACACACACACACATAGTCCCTCAGCAGTACTGTATACACAGATATATATTATTATACAATATCATATAGAGGTTCCCTCTGTCTCACACACACATAGTCCCTGACCAGTACTGTATACACAGATATATATTATTACACAATATCATATAGAGGTTCCCTCTGTCTCACACACACACATAGTCCTTCACCAGTACTGTATACACAGATATATATTATTATACAATATCATATAGAGGTTCCCTCTGTCTCACACACACATAGTCCCTGACCAGTACTGTATACACAGATATATATTATTACACAATATAATATAGAGGTTCCCTCTGTCTCACACACACACATCGTCCCTCACCAGTACTGTATACACAGATATATATTATTATACAATATCATATAGAGGTTCCCTCTGTCTCACACACACACATATAGTCCCTCACCAGTACTGTATATACAGATATATATATATTATTATACAATATCATATAGAGGTTCCCTCTGTCACACACACATAGTCCCTGACCAGTACTGTATACACAGATATATATTATTACACAATAACATATAGAGGTTCCCTGTCTCACACACATAGTCCCTCACACACACATAGTCCCTCACCAGTACTGTATACACAGATATATATTATTAAACAATATCATATAGAGGTTCCCTCTGTCTCACACACACACATAGTCCCTCACCAGTACTGTATACACAGATATATATTATTATACAATATCATATAGAGGTTCCCTCTGTCTCACACACACACACACACATAGTCCCTCACCAGTACTGTATACACAGATATATATTATTATACAATATCATATAGAGGTTCCCTCTGTCTCACACACACATATAGTCCCTGACCAGTACTGTATACACAGATATATATTATTATTATACAATATCATATAGAGGTTCCCTCTGTCACACACACACATATAGTCCCTCACCAGTACTGTATACACAGATATATATTATTATACAATATCATATAGAGGTTCCCTCTGTCTCACACACACACACATAGTCCCCTCATCAGTACTGTATACACAGATATATATTATTATACAATATCATATAGAGGTTCCCTCTGTCTCACACACACATAGTCCCTCACCAGTACTGTATACACAGATATATATTATTATACAATATCATATAGAGGTTCCCTGTCTCACACACACACATAGTCCCTCACCAGTACTGTATACACAGATATATATTGTTATACAATATTATATAGAGGTTCCCTCTGCCTCACACACACACATAGCCCCTCACTAGTACTGTATACACAGATATATTATTATACAATATCATATAGAGGTTCCCTCTGTCTCACACACACACATAGTCCCTCACCAGTACTGTATACACAGATATATATTATTATACAATATCATATAGAGGTTCCCTCTGTCACACACACACATGCATAGTCCCTCACCAGTACTGTATACACAGATATATATTATTATACAATATCATATAGAGGTTCCCTCTGTCACACACACACACAGTCCCTCACCAGTACTGTATATACAGATAAATATTAATATACAATATCATATAGAGGTTCCCTCTGTCTCACACACACACACATAGTCCCTCACCAGTACTGTATACACAGATATATATTATTATACAATATCATATAGAGGTTCCCTCTGTCTCACACACACACACATAGTCCCTCAGCAGTACTGTATACACAGATATATATTATTATACAATATCATATAGAGGTTCCCTCTGTCTCACACACACATAGTCCCTGACCAGTACTGTATACACAGATATATATTATTACACAATATCATATAGAGGTTCCCTCTGTCTCACACACACACACATAGTCCTTCACCAGTACTGTATACACAAATATATATTATTATACAATATCATATAGAGGTTCCCTCTGTCTCACACACACACATAGTCCCTGACCAGTACTGTATACACAGATATATATTATTACACAATATAATATAGAGGTTCCCTCTGTCTCACACACACACATCGTCCCTCACCAGTACTGTATACACAGATATATATTATTATACAATATCATATAGAGGTTCCCTCTGTCTCACACACACACATATAGTCCCTCACCAGTACTGTATATACAGATATATATATTATTATACAATATCATATAGAGGTTCCCTCTGTCACACACACATAGTCCCTGACCAGTACTGTATACACAGATATATATTATTACACAATAACATATAGAGGTTCCCTGTCTCACACACATAGTCCCTCACACACACATAGTCCCTCACCAGTACTGTATACACAGATATATATTATTAAACAATATCATATAGAGGTTCCCTCTGTCTCACACACACACATAGTCCCTCACCAGTACTGTATACACAGATATATATTATTATACAATATCATATAGAGGTTCCCTCTGTCTCACACACACACACACATAGTCCCTCACCAGTACTGTATACACAGATATATATTATTATACAATATCATATAGAGGTTCCCTCTGTCTCACACACACATATAGTCCCTGACCAGTACTGTATACACAGATATATATTATTATTATACAATATCAAATAGAGGTTCCCTCTGTCACACACACACATAGTCCCTCACCAGTACTGTATACACAGATATATATTATTATACAATATCATATAGAGGTTCCCTCTGTCTCACACACATACACATAGTCCCTCACCAGTACTGTATACACAGATATATATTATTATACAATATCATATAGAGGTTCCCTCTGTCACACACACACATAGTCCCTCACCAGTACTGTATACACAGATATATATTATTATACAATATCATATAGAGGTTCCCTCTGTCTCTCACACACACACACATAGTCCCTCACCAGTACTGTATACACAGATATATATTATTATACAATATCATATAGAGGTTCCCTCTGTCTCACACACACACACATAGTCCCTCACCAGTACTGTATACACAGATATATATTATTATACAATATCATATAGAGGTTCCCTCTGTCTCACACACACATATAGTCCCTGACCAGTACTGTATACACATATATATATATATATATTATTATTATACAATATCATATAGAGGTTCCCTCTGTCACACACACACACACACACACATAGTCCCTCACCAGTACTGTATACACAGATATATATTATTATACAATATCATATAGAGGTTCCCTCTGTCTCACACACATACACATAGTCCCTCACCAGTACTGTATACACAGATATATATTATTATACAATATCATATAGAGGTTCCCTCTGTCTCACACACACATAGTCCCCTCACCAGTACTGTATACACAGATATATATTATTATACAATATCATATAGAGGTTCCCTCTGTCTCTCACACACACATAGTCCCCTCACCAGTACTGTATACACAGATATATATTATTATACAATATCATATAGAGGTTCCCTCTGTCACACACACACATATAGTCCCTCACCAGTACTGTATACACAGATATATATTATTATACAATATCATATAGAGGTTCCCTCTGTCACACACACACATATAGTCCCTCACCAGTACTGTATACACAGATATATATTATTATACAATATCATATAGAGGTTCCCTCTGTCTCACACACACACACAGTCCCCTCACCAGTACTGTATACACAGATATATATTATTATACAATATCATATAGAGGTTCCCTCTGTCTCACACACACATAGTCCCTCACCAGTACTGTATACACATATATATATTATTATACAATATCATATAGAGGTTCCCTGTCTCACACACACACATAGTCCCTCACCAGTACTGTATACACAGATATATATTGTTATACAATATTATATAGAGGTTCCCTCTGCCTCACACACACACATAGCCCCTCACTAGTACTGTATACACAGATATATTATTATACAATATCATATAGAGGTTCCCTCTGTCTCACACACACACACACATAGTCCCTCACCAGTACTGTATACACAGATATATATTATTATACAATATCATATAGAGGTTCCCTCTGTCACACACACACATGCATAGTCCCTCACCAGTACTGTATACACAGATATATATTATTATACAATATCATATAGAGGTTCCCTCTGTCTCACACACACACACATAGTCCCTCACCAGTACTGTATACACAGATATATATTATTATACAATATCATATAGAGGTTCCCTCTGTCTCACACACACACACACATAGTCCCTCAGCAGTACTGTATACACAGATATATATTATTATACAATATCATATAGAGGTTCCCTCTGTCTCACACACACATAGTCCCTGACCAGTACTGTATACACATATATATATTATTACACAATATAATATAGAGGTTCCCTCTGTCTCACACACACACATTGTCCCTCACCAGTACTGTATACACAGATATATATTATTATACAATATCATATAGAGGTTCCCTCTGTCTCACACACACACATATAGTCCCTCACCAGTACTGTATATACAGATATATATATATTATTATACAATATCATATAGAGGTTCCCTCTGTCACACACACATAGTCCCTGACCAGTACTGTATACACAGATATATATTATTACACAATAACATATAGAGGTTCCCTGTCTCACACACATAGTCCCTCACACACACATAGTCCCTCACCAGTACTGTATACACAGATATATATTATTAAACAATATCATATAGAGGTTCCCTCTGTCTCACACACACACATAGTCCCTCACCAGTACTGTATACACAGATATATATTATTATACAATATCATATAGAGGTTCCCTCTGTCTCACACACACACATATAGTCCCTCACCAGTACTGTATACACAGATGTATATTATTATACAATATCATATAGAGGTTCCCTATTTCTCACACACACATAGTCCCTCACCAGTACTGTATACACAGATATATATTATTATACAATATCATATAGAGGTTCCCTCTGTCTCACACACACATATAGTCCCTCACCAGTACTGTATACACAGATATATATTATTATACAATATCATATAGAGGTTCCCTCTGTCTCACACACACACATAGTCCCTCACCAGTACTGTATACACAGATATATATTATTATACAATATCATATAGAGGTTCCCTCTGTCTCACACACACATAGTCCCCTCACCAGTACTGTATACACAGATATATATTATTACACAATATCATATAGAGGTTCCCTCTGTCTCACACACACATAGTCCCTCACCAGTACTGTATACACAGATATATATTATTATACAATATCATATAGAGGTTCCCTCTGTCTCACACACACACATAATCTCTCACCAGTAGTGTATACACAGATATATATTATTATACAATATCATATAGAGGTTCCCTCTGTCTCACACACACATAGTCCCCTCACCAGTACTGTATACACAGATATATATTATTATACAATATCATATAGAGGTTCCCTCTGTCACACACACACATAGTCCCTCACCAGTACTGTATACACAGATATATATTATTATACAATATCATATAGAGGTTTCCTCTGTCTCACACACATATAGTACCTCACCAGTACTGTATACACAGATATATATTATTATACAATATCATATAGAGGTTCCCTCTGTCTCACACACACACATAGTCCCCTCACCAGTACTGTATACACAGATATATATTATTATACAATATCATATAGAGGTTCCCTCTGTCTCACACACACACATAGTCCCCTAACCAGTACTGTATACACAGATATATATTATACAATATCATATAGAGGTTCCCTCTGTCTCACACACACACATAGTCCCTCACCAGTACTGTATACACAGATATATATTATTATACAATATCATATAGAAGTTCCCTCTGTCTCACACACACACATAGTCCCCTCACCAGTACCGTATACACAGATATATATTATTATACAATATCATATAGAGGTTCCCTCTGTCACACACACATAGTCCCTCACCAGTACTGTATACACATATATATATTATTATACAATATCATATAGATGTTCCCTCTGTCTCACACACACATAGTCCCCTTACCAGTACTGTATACACAGATATATATTATTATACAATATCATATAGAGGTTCCCTCTGTCTCACACACACATAGTCCCTCACCAGTACTGTTCCCTCTGTCTCACACACACACATAGTACCCTCACCAGTACTGTATACACAGATATATATCATATAGAGATAATCCTCCCTTCTATACACACTGCAGTACTTTATATTATAAGAAAGATATTATCACATGCACGCGCTTAGCGTAACCGATATGAAACCTTGACAGCTAGTTCCCAATAAGCTAAAGGACCAGTATTGTCGCAGGCTCCTCTTTACCGTGTGGTCTCAGCTGTCATGTGACTAATGACATCACTGGTCCTTTAGCTTAATGGGAACTAGATGCTGCCGGCTCAGCACTCACGGTAAATATGAACAAAGAAAGCTCCCGTTGTATAGTGGTAAATACCTGTGTATAGTGTACTAAATATGTCTGTGTATGTGTATGAGGCAGCAGGAACTGGTGTGTGTCAGAGGGAAAGTTGTTTGAGGTCTGTGTGTGTGTAATACAGAGGGAGCCTTTCTATTATATTATATTTCTGTATATAGTGTTCTGGGGAGGGGGCTCTGTGTATGTGAGACAGAGGGAACCTCTCTATAATATTATATATCTGTATATAAGGTACTGGGGAGGGGGCTCTGTGTGTGAGACAGAGGGAACCTCTCTATAATATTATATATCTGTATATAAGGTACTGGGGAGGGGGCTCTGTGTATGTGAGACAGAGGGAAACCTCTCTATAATATTATATAAGGTACTGGGGGCTCTGTGTATGTGAGACAGAGTGAACCTCTCTATAATATTATATATCAGTATATAAGGTACTGGGGAGAGGCTGTGTGTGTGAGAGACAGAGGGAACCTCTCTATAATATTATATATCTGTATATAGTGTACTGGGGACAGGGCTCTGTGTATGTGAGACAGAGGGATCCTCTCTATAGTATTATATATCAGTATATAAGGTACTGGGGAGGGGCTGTGTGTGTGGGAGACAGAGGGAACCTCTCTATAATATTATATATCAGTATATAAGGTACTGGGGGGGGGGGGGGGCTGTGTGTGTGAGACAGAGGGAACCTCTCTATAATATTATATATCTGTATATAAGGTACTGGGGAGGGGCTGTGTGTGTGTGAGACAGAGGGAACCTCTCTATAATATATATCTGTATATAAGGTACTGGGGAGGGGCTGTGAGTGTGAGACAGAGGGAACCTCTCTATAATAATATATATCTGTATATAAGGTACTGGGGAGGGGCTGGATGTGTGACAGAGGAAACCTCTCTATAATATTAGATATCTGTATATAAGGTACTGGGGAGAGGCTATGTTTGTGTGAGACAGAGGGAACCTCTCTATAATATATATATATATATCTGTATATAAGGTACTGGGGAGGGGCTGTGTGTGTGTGAGTGAGACAGAGGGAACCTGTCTATAATATTATATATCTGTATATAAGGTACTGGGGAGGGGCTGTGAGTGTGAGACAGAGGGAACCTCTCTATAATAATATATATCTGTATATAAGGTACTGGGGAGGGGCTGGATGTGTGACAGAGGAAACCTCTCTATAATATTAGATATCTGTATATAAGGTACTGGGGAGAGGCTTTGTTTGTGTGAGACAGAGGGAACCTCTCTATAATATTATATATCTGTATATAAGGTACATGGGAGGGGCTGTGTGTGTGTGAGACAGTGGGAACCTCTCTATAATATTATATATCTGTATATAAGGTACTGGGGAGGGGCTGTGTGTGTGTGTGACAGAGGGAACCTCTCTATAATATTAGATATCTGTATATAAGGTAATGGGGAGGGGGCTCTGTGTGTGTGAGACAGAGTGAACCTCTCTATAATATTATATATCTGTATATAAGTAACTGGGGAGGGGGCTGTGAGGGAGGTAGAGGGAACCTCTGCATTGTGTTAAATGTTTACATATAAGATGCTGTCTGTGTGTGTTTAAGACAAATGTAACCTCTCTATAGTACTGCATATCTCTACATGAGCTGCTATAGGAGTGGGTGGTGCATGTGAGGCAGAGATAATCTATAGGGATAAGTATCTGTATATAAGTGTTGGGAATGAGGTGTGTAGGTGAGACAGATATGGGGGGAGTGGGGGTTGTGGAGGCTTATGCGGGGGTTCTTTAGCACTGTCTTCTGCTCTGCTGTAAACAGTGACAAGATGATTCACTGTTTACTATAAGCAGCGGTGAGATCGTAGACCTACAAATGCACTTGCTCAGTTGAAGTTATGTTGATGCGGCTTCAAAGCTCCAAGCACGGAAGCGTACTTATACTAGATTTACATAAGGTGTCTGGTGCTTATATTAGATTTATTTAGGGCGTCTGGTACTTATACTAGATTTACATAAGGTGTCTGGTGCTTATATTAGATTTATTTAGGGCGTCTGGTACTTATACTAGATTTACATAAGGTGTCTGGTGCTTATATTAGATTTATTTAGGGCGTCTGGTACTTACACTAGATTTACATAAGGTGTCTGGTGCTTATATTAGATTTATTTAGGGCGTCTGGTACTTATACTAGATTTACATAAGGTGTTTGGTGCTTATATTAGATTTATTTAGGGCGTCTGGTACTTATACTAGATTTACATAAGGTGTCTGGTGCTTATATTAGATTTATTTAGGGCGTCTGGTACTTATACTAGATTTACATAAGGTGTCTGGTGCTTATATTAGATTTATTTAGGGCGTCTGGTACTTATACTAGATTTACATAGGGCGTCTATTGCTTATACTAGATTTACATAGGGTGTCTGGTGCTTATACTAAATTTACATAGGGAGTCTGGTACTTATACTAGATTTACATAGGGCGTCTGGTGCTTATAATAGATTTACATAGTGCGTGTGATGCTTATACTAGATTTACATAGGGCGTCTAGTGCTTATAATAGATTTACATAGTGCGTCTGATGCTTATACTATATTTACATAGTGTGTATGGTACTTATACTAGATTTACACTGTGCGTATGGTAACTAATACTAGATTTACATAGTGCATCTGATGCTTATACTAGATTTACATAGGGCGTCTGATGCTTATTCTAGATTTACATAGGGAGTCTGGTACTTATACTAGATTTACATAGGGCGTCTGGTGCTTATACTAGATTTACATAGTGCGTCTGATGCTTATACTAGATTTACATAGTGCATATGGTACCTATACTAGATTTACATAGTGCATCTGATGCTTATACTAGTTTTACATAGGGCGTCTGGTACTTATTCTAGATTTACATAGGGCGTCTGGTACTTATACTAGATTTACATAGGGCGTCTGGTGCTTATACTAGATTTACATAGGGCGTCTGGTGCTTATACTAGATTTACATAGGGAGTCTGGTGCTTATACTAGATTTGCATAGGGAGTCTGGTGCTTATACTAGATTTACATAGGGCGTCTGGTGCTTATACTAGATTTACATAGGGCGTCTGGTGCTTATACTAGATTTACATAGGGCGTCTGGTGCTTATACTAGATTTACATAGGGCGTCTGGTGCTTATACTAGATTTACATAGGGCGTCTGGTGCTTATACTAGATTTACATAGGGCGTCTGGGGCTTATACTACATTTACATAGGGCGTCTGGGGCTTATACTACATTTACATAGGGCGTCTGGGGCTTATACTACATTTACATAGGGCGTCTGGGGCTTATACTACATTTACATAGGGCGTCTGGTGCTTATACTAGAGTTACATAGGGTGGTGCTTATACTAGAGTTACATAGGGCGTCTGGTGCTTATGCAAGATTTACTTAGGACGTCTGTGACTTATACTAGATTTACATAGGGCGTCTGGATTTATATATTAAGATTTTGTAGGAAAAAAGTTTATTAAAAAAGAACACAAGCATCACTGTGCTTATATTGAGTAATACTTCCAAAATATTAAAGGGACATTAAACACAAATTTTTTCTTTCATGATTTAGATAGAGACTACCATTTTAAACAACTTTCTAATTTACTTCAATTATCTAATTTGCTTCATTCTCTTGATATTCTTTCATGAAAAGCATATCTAGATATGCTCAGTACCTTCTGATTGGTAGCTGCACATAGATGCCTCATGTGATTGGCTCACCAATGTGCATTGCTATTTATTTAACAAAGGATATCTATAGAGCTGCAACAACTAATCAATATAATCGATAATAATCGATTCTTAAAATAGTTGTCAACGAACCTCATAACGATTAGTTGGTTTGCAATTAGTTGGTCTGTGCACAGCACCAGCTGCTTCACTCCAATGAGCTCCTGCACATGGTATTGTGTTTTATGGTTATGCCCTTAGACTAAATGACATATATAGATGTTTACTTTTCACTTTTTCAGGACGCTATAAGTTTACAGTATAAGTTTACAACTACTCCTGGCTTATCTGCAACCCAGAAATGAAAGAAGAGTCATCATTAGGATTGTTTATATTAAAATCAGGCAATTTATGATATAGTGCCGAGCTTGTTATTTACACCTAGCCCTAATTTGATGGGAGTTGTTATTTGAATTGATGTGCACTATTATCCGTTTGAAAAATTATTAGCAGATTGCTTGCTGATTATATGTACTGTAGATAAACGTGTAAGGCGCTGTCCTGTTATTGATATACAGTCCTTAGCACTTTTGACTTTAATAGTTTTTTTTATATTTTTAATTGTAATATGTACCAAATTCAACCTGTATAAGTATATATCTGTTATTTTAAGAGCAGACTAGATATTTTTTTACCTAACCTTATAGCTAGTTATTTACCATTGCATATAGATAAAGATATTTTTTATGTTAGAATGAAGTCCAGGCTCACTTTGTTAAGAGGCCCCTTGCATTGGTAAAGAGCTAACAATGATAAATATCCCACCTTCCCGCAATTGGCAAAACCCTACTTATGCATCTCAGGCACCTCAACACCATCTGAGCACCTCTTCTTTGCTGCAGGCAATATAGCTTGCAAAAAGAGAGCCAGCCTCAGCCAGGAGCATGTGGTCATTTTGACATTTTTGCATTTCAATGCAAAGTTTGTGAAAGAATGAATAACAAAATGTGATAAACAGTGAAAGTCTACCTCTTTTAAAACTTGTTTTGCTCAATTCTAAAAATTTGTTTTGCTGCTTAAAAATTGGACAAACAGTTGTGTTAATGTAAAGTTTTAGTCTGAAGTTTATATTTGTAACACTCAGTAAGTATGTGGATTTCATTTAAATATAGTTAAAAATTATAGATTTTTTTTTTATCCGATTAGTTGATTAATCGAAAAAATAATCGTCTGATTAATCGATTATGAAAATAATCGTTAGTTGCAGCCCTAGATATCTAAAGATTGCAGCAAATTAGATAATAGAAGTAAATTGGAATGTTGTTTAAAATTGTATACTCTATCTGAATCGTGAAATAATTTTTTTGGGTTTAATGGCCCTTTAACTAAAGTATAGTTGAATTTACCATCACTTTAAAAATATGAGTTCTCTGGTGTTAGAAAATAACAAGGCAGGCAAAGAGCTTTAACATAGATACAAATGTATGTGTGTGTCTATATCTGTCTGTGTGTGTGTGTGTATATGTGTGTCTATATCTATATCTGTATGTGTGTGTGTGTGTCTATATCTGTGTGTGTGTGTGTTTATATACTGTATGTGTGTATATATATATATATATATGTGTGTGTGTGTGTGTATATGTGTGTGTACGTACATATGAACTTATTTGTGTATATATGTGTTTACAGATGTGTATATACCCATATACAGATAAATATATACAGTATCTCACAAAAGTGAGTACACCCCTTACATTTTTGTAAATATTTTATTATATCTTTTCATGTGACAACACTGAAGAAATGGCACTTTGCTACAATGTAAAGTAGTGAGTGTACAGCCTGTATAACAGTGTAAATTTGCTGTCCCCTCAAAATAACTAAAAAAGTGAGTACACCCCTAAGTGGAAATGTCCAAATTTGGCCCAAAGTGTCAATATTTTATGTGGCCACCATTATTTTCCAGCACTGCCTTAACCCTCTTGGGCATGGAGTTCACCAGAGCTTCACAGGTTGCCACTGGAGTCCTCTTCCTCTCCTCCATAACGACATCAAGGAGCTGGTGGATGTTAGAAACCTTGCGCTAACCCACCTTCCGTTTGAGGATGCCCCACAGATGCTCAATAGGGTTTAGGACTGGAGACATGCTTGGCCAGTCCATCACCTTTACCCTCAGCTTCTTCAGCAAGGCAGTGGTCGTCTTGGAGGTGTGTTTGGGGTCGTTATCATGTTGGAATACTGCCCTGCGGCCCAGTCTCCGCTTCAGTATGTCACAGTACATGTTGGCATTCATGTTTCCCTCAATGAACTGTAGCTCCCCACTGCCAGCAGCACTCATGCAGGCCCAGACCATGACATTCCCACCACCATGCTTGACTGTAGGCAAGACACACTTGTCTTTGTACTCCTCACCTGGTTGCCGCCACACACGCTTGACACCTTCTGAACCAAATACGTTTATCTTGGTCTCATTGGACCACAGGACATGGTTCCAGTAATCAATTTCCTTAGTCTGCTTGTCTTCAGCAAACTGTTTGCAGGCTTTTTTGTGCATCATCTTTAGAAGAGACTTCCTTCTTGGACGACAGCCATGCAGACCAATTTGATGCAGTGTGCGGCGTATGGTCTGAGCACTGACAGGCTGACTCCCCCACCCCTTCAACCTCTGCAGCAATGCTGGCAGCACTCATACGTCTATTTCCCAAAGACAACCTCTGGCTGTGACGCTGAGCACGTGCACTCAACTTCTTTGGTCGACCATGGCGAGGCCTGTTCTGAGTGGAACATGTCCTGTGAAACCGCTGTATGGTCTTGACCACCATGCTGCAGCTCAGTTTCAGGGTCTTGGCAATCTTCTTATAGCCAAGGCCATCTTTATATAGAGCAACAATTCTTTTTTTCAGATCCTCAGAGAGTTCTTTGCCATGAGGTGCCATGTTGAACTTCCAGTGACGAGTATGAGAGAGTGTGAGTGCGATAACACCAAATTTAACACACCCGCTCCCCATTCACACCTGAGACCTTGTAACACTAATTAGTCACATGACGCCGGGGAGGAAAAATGGCTAATTGGGCCCAATTTGGACATTTCCATTTAGGGGTGTACTCACTTTTGTTGCCAATGGTTTAGACATATATGGCTATGTGCGGAGTTATTTTGAGGGGACAACAAATTTACACTGCTATACAGGCTGTACACTCACTACTTTACATTGTAGCAAAGTGTCATTTCTTCAGTGTTGTCACATGAAAAGATATTCAATATTTACAAAAATGTGAGGGGTGTATTCACTTTTGTGAGATACTGTATGTACACACACATATACGGTGTGTATATGTGTGTATGTGTATATATATATATATATATATATATATATATATATATATATATATATATATATATATATATATATATATAGTGAAAAGGGTTTGTTCTAATAGCGCTTGAAGAAGACGTTCCTCATGTGCATATGTTGGAAAGGATAAAGAGAAATGCAAATATCCCAAATGAGTAAATGATCAAGCGGATAAAATAAGTGCCTATAAATGCTCACCTGTTGGATCACAGGGTCCAGTAGTCAGCGTCGTATGACCTTTATTAATACTTCTGTTCACAAATAGATGACAATGTGTACACCAATGTGGATAAAAGATAGTGACAAAATAATAATATATATTAATATATATTTGAGAGAATAGTAGGTGATCTTGACCGGGAGACTGCAAAGAATATTTGTGGGACTTTCCCTCTGTTACCACTCTGTATGATTGGACAGAAGGTAGATAGTGTGGAAATTCCTAGTTATTATGAGCTTCTTCACCTCGAACCGTTTCTTGCTGGTGCTGTTATGTGCACCGCTCGGGGTATCCACATCCATCCATCCATACTGTGTAAATATATATATATATATATATATATATATATATATATATATATATATATATATATATACACACAAAGTGCTTTCGAGCCCTTTGCTGTCAAGTAGATGATAACATGTAAAAACATATTTATGCAATAATTATATTCAATAAAGGTTTTAATTATGTATTTACAGTAAATATTTCACAGTCCAATGTTCTGCACATAGCAGTATTTATAAATAGATATTCCTAAGTATATATGTATACCTATATATAATCATCTACATATATAGGTATAAATATATATTGTACCAAAATACCCTCAGATATATATAGAAATAATTTAAGAATAAATAGAACATATTGGAATGTGAAATATTCTTATTTTCATGTAGAGTTAGCGAACTTGAGAAAATGCGATCGTGTTTGCGTGCGAGTAGGGTGCTTGAGTTTGTTTTTCCACTTGTTTTTCTCCATTTACGTCTATAAGGGAACTACGTTAACATGCTTATGATATCTGAAATCCGGCTTTTTACTCACGGTTTAGTGCATGAGCAAAAACGTTTTACTTTCAACTTAACGAGTGCTACTCGACGCTTGCAAAAAGCTTACTTCTAGCGGAGTTAACATGTGAGCGAGAGCGATAAATAACGCCCAAAATATGTCGAGTTGTAACAATTTATGTATTCATATTTTTTTTCGATAATCGCTGTTTTCTGGATTAATCAGTTTTATTCACTTTAATCCCTTTGTGACCAAGCAGAGTGACGTCTGAATCCTGGTCTGTGTATGATGCTCATATAAGGGCATTGGTCACATATAATTCACAATTTTTCCCCCTATGATAATGATCTGTACACGAGACCCTCTCTTTTTTCTCTTTCTCTCTCTCTGTTTAGGCTCCGGTTACTGTGAAGATCACGTACAATAAGCGTCACTGCGTCAGTAAAGGAGAAACATTATAAGAATATCTGACAAATTCAGTTGCTAAACAAGACAATGTCTGACAAGAACCAAACCTCAGAGCTTCCTGATGCACACAGAGGTAAGCAGGATGTCACGTGCATATACAGTGTATGTGTGTGTGTGTATGTATGTATGTATATGTGTGTATATATATATATATATATATATATATATATATATATATATATATATATATATATATATATATATATATATATATATATATATATATATATATATATATAAGCAGGACGTCACATGTCACCTGGTTTTGTCATCACAAGGGGATAATATTTACAGTAACAAAAAACACTGTGTGTTCCCGTCCAGTATTAAAATCTAAGTGTTCGGGGGCGGAGCTAACCGCTAGTGAGAGTGGTCGCACTCTAGAGGAGCTCCGTAGCTTAAATGAATAAGAGAGCTCTTAATAACTGAATTTATAGACAAATTTTGGGCTACGACTCCCTGATTAAGGTTGGGGATATTAGAGCAACACTCGGCACACGGAGGCTGTCTGTCATATCACCCTCAGCGGAACTTCGACACAGAGAGAGTGCGGCCTACTAGCATGGTGTTATCCGGACCCACATCCCCATACCTGCTGATTGCCGATCCGGAGGGTTGGGGCTCCGCCCCGGATTCGGTAACTACTGAGGACAGGTGGATTTATTAGAAGAGGAGACTCCGGATTCCTACTGCTTACCTGGGCCCTGTATCTGACGCTGCATCCAGCTTATAAGCTCTCCGCCTGAACACTCCACTTCTAGAACTCCGGAGGGTCGGGACTCCGCTCCAGAGTTGACGTGCAGAGATCCACAGGAGGCATCGGGGACAGAGTACTGCAGCTAAATCCAGCAGACTACTCAGTGAAGTGCTCCCATGCTGACGGACTATCCGGCCTACACGACAACACCGGGTACAAAGAGACCCACAATCTCAAGGGACAACCAGCCTCCTGGACTCGTCTGGATCATCTGTCCTACAGGTAAAGTGTGGGCAGCGACAGGATCAAGTACCTGGTGAGATATTTATAGTGAAGGGGAAGCCGCCATTTTGCCCAGCAAATGCGCAGCACCTTAATTAGCCCACAAGCAGGCACTTGATACAGAGCTGGGTCACATACACCGCAAAGGCCAGTAATCAAAGACTCTCAAGGGGAAAGTGGAAACAGTGCACCCTAAAGCTCTGCTATTAATTTCTAGGTTTACAGCATATCTTTGTGCTGATGTAAGAACTGCCATAGTGTGATAAGGGGAAATCTGTTATGGGATCACGTTACTTAGGCAAAGGGGCTTCTGGTGCTATAGAAGCTTACTTGCTGTCTGCCTCAGAGACACCTAAGGAACTGTCGGGGTGGAAGCTGTGGGGCTTGAGGGAGCCTACTGCTGCCTGAGTGGGTCCGGTGCGGTCTACACCGGCTATATCTACATTGAATCCTGCTGAGCTGGGGAACCTGTCTATTGAGTCCAATTGGGTGAGATCAATGACTCTGGCTATCCTTTATTCTACCTTTACGCTGATCCCTACAGTTACTCTGCATTACGGCCACCAGGCATAGCCCCACGTTTACACACTTTTATGGCACCATAGTGGGTTTGTTCCCTCCACAGGCTTACCTCTATCCCACAGTGATTTATATATCTAGGCCTACCCCTCCCTCCCCAGCTACATCTATACACTATGATCCTCCTTTCAAAGTTGTAATTTCAGCCTGCATCACAGCTCACTTGAGTCCCTGGCCACCTTCAACCTACACCATCAGCAGGGGGACGCTCTTAATGGTCCATATTTCCTCTGGAGACCTTTTTGGGACTACCACTTATCTCTCCTATTTGGCCACCCTCTCCGTCTGTGAACCTTGCAGGCCCTCCCATAGCACTGGGGGTACTAACCCTCACTGTTACAGCAGACTTCCTCTGTCCACATTGAGTCACCTAGTGCTTCTCATACGTGAGCCCTCTTTTGCAATTTAATAAGGAGTGACTGCTTACAATTTCCACCCATATTGGGACACTTAAGACTGTGTGTCCCCCACAGCGTTGCTAATAGCAGCCTCCACAAGGGCCGTCCTGGACTTACTATTTACCATCTGTGCTGCACTCATTTATGTTTTATCTGTCTATAGCTGCTGCGTCAGCTTTGCTGTCTTTGGGTCAGTAGCCCAAAGTCTAGTGTCATTTCATACTTGCTCTAACACCTTGTTTTTACAGGCCTCCAGGGTTGATAAGATACAATTAGTTGGTTCTCATGTACCTTGTTTTTGTTGTGCTTAAAATTGTAATCCCGATTGGGGTACTGTAATAAGTGTGACCCCTTGAGACTCACCATTTCCAACCCAGCTAGTCTGGGTTGGTCACTTCCACTTCCCCTTTCCCCTTCCTTCGGGTCGTATCCCCTGCTCCCCGAGTCGAGAGGGAACCAATTGGCCCTTGATGAGTGACAAGCTTTGAGCGCTGTTGGGGTTTGGGATCATAATATCCCTAGCTGCCCATTTTTGCTAGTCCCGCATCAGCCTACTCACCAAGTTCCTTTACCTTGTGTGTTACTTGTAAGGCATTGGTAGACTGTTAATACGAGTGCAGTCGGCCTTGTAACTTACCTCAATTTAAAGTGAAGGTAAAGTCAAACGCTTTATTACAAATAATTATAGATATGAAGGCAAATTAATATAAGTTTCATTCATCAATTTTTTCTAAAACATAAATTACCTGTGATATCTAATGTTTTTGTCCTCTAATCGGCTTTCCGAAAAACAACCCGTACACTTTTTTTTTTTTTCTAAATAACTATCACGTGCTTGAGAGATCCAATTGATTTTCTGGCCGTTAGGCGGCCGTCAAATTTCGTCATAAACATTGCGGTTTACATGCGCATGCATGACAATTTCTCCTCCTCAATTTCCAAGCTCGCGCGTCCTTGTTTCGCGCATGCGCATTATAAAATTTGGGTTGTAGTCAAAGAAGGAGCTGCCAAGGAACTCAGACGGCAACAAATCTGCAACATTTGTTTCGCTCCGATTACCTACAGCAACTTTTCTCTTTTAAAACTAAGAATTGCATTTGCAATGTTTTCTTTTTTATTTTACCATAATGTATTGTTTTTAGATCATCAATTAATTTATATTTTCTTAAATGCAAGGTATCCAGAACATAAAATCGATTTCAATAAATAATAAATATGTTACCGAAATGAAATTCTGAAAATAAAGCCATTTATATATTATATTCAACTCAACATAAAAGAAATAAATAATTTGCAATGTTTTTTTGTTGATAGCTTTATATTACTTATATCTTGTTAAAACTATAAAAAGCAAATGATGCAGATAAATTACATTGTTTCTCATCAATACTAATGAAGCTTTCAAAATGAAATGCTGATAATAACAGTTATTGTATATTATAGTCTAGTCGGGCAAAAAATAAATAAAGATTTGTAGAATCTCTTGAACAAAGAATCTCTTGCTAAGAAAGAAAAGATTTTACAAATATTAATTTATTTTTTTCTTGACTGTAGACTATAATATAAAATGGCTTTGATTATCAGCGTTTCATTTTGCAAACATCGTTAGTATTGATGTAAAACAATGTGATTTATCTGCATCCTTATTTTTATTAGCAACTTTTAATCATTTGCTGATATTAATGAACCAAAATTGCAAGCTAAGAAATAAAACTTCTCAAATGATATATTTCATTTTTGGTTGACTTGACTAAAATATATCATTCCATTTCTTATCAGCTTTTCATTTTGCAAACTGCAAAGCGATGTGTTTTCTCTGCATCCTTTTATTGTTATAAAATTTAAATTCATTGCTGATAACAATGACAAAATTATTTGTTGATAAGAAAGAAAAGATTTTACAACTTTTTTTTTTTCTTTGGAGATGACCTCACTAATATAGAATTGCTTTTAATATCAGCATTACATTTTGCAAACATCGTTATTGTGTAGGCTAAGCAATCTGCTTTATTGGCATTCTTTTGCTTGTAATAAATTTGAACTTCATTTCTGTAAACCAAAGGATGCAGATAAATCACATTCTTTACTATTAATACTAACGAAGTCTGCAAAATGAAATGCTGATAAGAACAGCAATTCTATATTAGTCTACTCACGAAAAAAGCAATAACTTTTTGTTAAAATCTTTTCTTTCTTAGCAAGACATTCTTTAGTCATTGCTCTCAGCAATGAATTACTAGTTTCAGATAACAAGGCATAAACAATATCTTGCAAATAAAGAAAAGATTTTACAAAGATTTATAGTTTGTTTCTTGCATAGACTAATATAGAATGGCTTTTCTTATCATCCTTACACTATGCAAACATCGTAAGTGTTGATGCAAAGCAATTTTCTTTATCTGCATTCCTTTGCTTGTAATAAATTTTAAATTCATTGCTGAAAAACAAAGGATGCATATAAATCTTATTCTTTCCTATCAATACTAACAAAGTTTTCTAAATGAAATGCTGATAAGAACAGCAATTCTATATTAGTCTACTCAAGAAAAAAGCAATAACTATTTTTTAAAATCTTTTCTTTCTTAGCAAAACATTCTTTATTCATTGCTCTCAGCAATGAATTACAAGTTTCTAATAACAATGAACAAACAATCGATTGCTAAGAAAGAAAAGATGTTACAAATATTTATTTGTTTTTTGCTTGACTATACACTATAATATAGAATGGCTTTGATTATCAGCTTTTCATTTTGCAAAGATAGTTAGTCTTGATGCAAAGCTATGTGATTTACCTGCATCCTGATTTTATGGAGCATCTTTTAATTCATTTCTAATATCAAGTAAACAAAATTGCAAGCTAATAAATAAAAGTTTGCAAATTATATATTTCCTTTTTGGTTGACTTGACTATAATATCCAATTCCATTCCATATAACCTTTTCAATTTTCATACTTTGTTATTTCTACAAAACGATGTGTTTTCACTGCAACATTTGATTTTTAATTAATGGAACATAACATTTTGCTCATTGTTGTCTATGGGGATTCTATGAAAGACGCGATGCTGCTCAGTAAGATTTCCAAATACAGAGTGCTGAATGAAGAAACTGAAACATTGATATAATGTATCAGAGTACAGATGGTATAATTGCGCATGCGCATAGTTTTGCAGATAGAGAACGCGCACGCTTAGTTACGCTTACGGAGGTTGCGAGCGCATAAATAATTTTCATAGACAAAGCCGGAAGAAAGCGAGGGGGAGGAGGAAGCGGCGAAAAAACGGTCAGAATAAAAATAAGATTTATTTAAAAGTAATTTTATTTTTTTTAAAACAAAGTTAGCGACTATAATGTTGGTCACATAATATGTTAAAATATTCATTCAACAAACCAAAACTTTACTTTCACTTTAAGCCTTAAACTCTCTGCCTTCCCCCCTCCGGCCCTAGGCAGCAGTTTACAACTAACTAACTTTCCTCCCAGACCCAGGATTACTTCCTATCTAGTCAATAAGTTAACTACCATGTCCTAGGAGTCTCGACGGGACGTCACCCATCCCTGCTCCGCAGTTACTAAATGTAAAATATCACAATCTATTCTAGTCAACTTGTCTTTCAAAGGGTAATTTTGCAGGGCCATTTAACAACTTTTACTCTAACAGGAGTTTGACCTTTGTAATCCTTAAAGATGCCTCATACCTCTAGGAGACAAACGAAGACCCCTACTGTCACCAAAAAGACAGTATACGATCATTTAACCCAATCTGGAAAGGTTTCCAACATAGATCCGAATGCAGAGCTCAGTGACCCTGAATCACCCGATGATGAATCTGTCTAGTGTTCACTCAGCAGCCCCTTCACATAATTTTATCACAAAATCTACCTTACAGAAGATGCTAGCTAACCAGACGCGCTCCATCACTCAAGAGATCCAATGAACTTCTGCAGAATTGAAGAAAGACATCTCTGAGATAGGCGAAAGGGTTGATGCACTTGAACGTAAACAAGACGATATAGCGGTCGACCAGACCAGTCTCCTATCCTACACAGAAAATCTAGCAGAGCAACTAACACAACTGGAGTTTAATATGGCGGACATTGAAGATAGATCCCGGCGGAACAATATACGCTTTAGAGGGATCCCTGAGAGTGTTGGGACACCTGACCTGCAAACATTCCTAAAAGAACTTTATGTTGAACTCATAGGTACCCCGGAAGGCTTAGTTGACACTATGGAGAGAGCTCACAGAGCCTTGAGATCCAGATCGGTACCTATGGAGAAACCGAGGGAGTAAATAGTCTGCTTTCATAGTTTTGTCTACAAAGACAGGCTGATGCAGGCGGCGTTCAGGAAGCCATCCCTGTCAGAGAAGTTTAGTGAAATTATACTCCTGCCGGATCTCTCTATACATACCCTGCAGTATCGCAAAACCTACCAGCCAGTCGCATCAACTCTCCGTAAGGCTAACATCAAATACCGCTGGGGCCATCCAACAAACCTAGTAGTCACGAAAGATAACCAAACCCACGTGATATCTTCTCTACCTCAGGGATTGACTCTTCTTGCGACCTGGGGTCTTCGCTCAGATATGTCTCCTCCACAACCAGCTACTCACCCTAAATTGAGAACATTGGCTCCTGAATGGACTTCTAAGGAGCAAAGAGCAAAAAGGCCAAAAACCAATCCACCTCAAAGCCCAACTTGAACTCCATCACTCCTTTTCCTTTTTTTTTTTTATATTAAGATGTTGCTCTTTAGAGTGCTGGACTTCCTTTTTTATGGAGAATGCCTTAAAGCTAATGCTAGTTGAAATGTTTATATACCCTTTACGAGGCATACCCCAGTTATGTTTGCTATTGCACTGTTCATATCTATTTTATTGCACCTTTGCTAGTACAAGTTTAAGTAAGTTGTGTCTGCGGAGCAGGGTTAACATCGTTGACCTCTGCTTCTTACTGTTTTTCTCTCCCCCCCCCCAACAGAAACTCACGCTAGGGTTCCGCTAAGGCGGACTTTTTCCGCCACTCCCCCTTCCCCATATACCTCTACTCCCTAACCCCATCCACCTTCCCCTCTACACAACCCTCTTTTCTGACTCCCACTCTTTACCACTGGCCAACATGCCCTCACTCAAGCTCCTAACACACAATGTTAGAGGTTTAAACTCCCCGCACAAATGTAGTTTACTGGCCAGGTCTCTCAAATACCACAACCTTGATGTAGTATTTCTTCAGGAGACTCACTGGATTTCTGATGGCCCCCAATATACAATATCCAAGGATTATACTGCGTTAGAGTGTGCTTCGTTCTCACGAAAAGCTAGAGGTACCGCACTTTTGATTCACAAGAGATTAGCCGTCCAGTGTACTCAGGTCATTAAAGACCCCCAAGCCAGGTACCTAATCTTAGTTTGTGAACTTGATCATGTCCCTTACACACTGGTATCTGTCTACCTTCCCAACTCCCACCAACCCAAATACTTAAAACGAACACTTCTAGCAGTAGACTGAGTGAAAATTGGTAGAGTTATACTAGCAGGTGATTTCAATATGACTTGGGACCCCACCATCGACAGACCAACAAACCTACACAACAGACTTCCCACTCCACACAGCTCTGGTCCACCTTCAGACAGACCATCATCCAATTCAATTACTATGACATAGGGAGATCCCTACACCCCAGGGATAGGGACTACACCCACTTCTCCCACCCACATAAAATATACACTAGGTTGGATTATATTTTCTGCTCTGCGGAAACGTTAGATTCAGTCCAAGACGCTAAAATATCTCTGTGTCCATGATCAGACCACGATTTTGTGATAGCAGCTCTAAATTTGACAAAAAAACTCTGGGTCTAAATTCTCCTGGCGCCTCCCCCATCAGGTTCTCTCAGATGTCCCTTTCAGAGAGGAACTTAGAAAGAACATTAGGTTCTATTCTCAAATAAATGATAACAAGCTGGTCAGGGATGACACTCTCTGTGGAGCCGCTAAGGCCACCATCTGGGGCCTCATTATCAGGAGGCAAGCCCACTTGAAAAAGCAGTCTGGTTTGTCCCTGTCCCAGTCCCACATTGAATTACGCCGCCTAGAACTTTCCAATCAGGCCTCACCTTCGGTCTTCAACACGGAGCAAATCACAAAACTTAGGAACACCCAATCCAATCTTTTAAAACTGAAACTCTTCTATTATAAGAGCAATAAAGCCGATTCCCTCCTAGCCAATAAATTAAGACACAGAACAAGTACCAGTAGAATCCATCACATACAATCTGGGAACCAGACTTACCAACTACCATCGCAAATAGGCACGTGTTTTGCTAAATTTTATTCGGGACTATATAATATAGAAGAGTCAGTAGATCACACATCAGCCACTCCCTCAGACATCAGAGCGTTTTTGGAAAAATTAAAGCTTCCAACTCTCCTAGATGAACGCCGCAAATCCCTCACAGCTCCCTTTACCCTTAGGGAAATTAAAGGTGTCATTAAAAATATGAAAGCTTTCAAAACCCCAGGCCCAGACGGGTTTCCGGTATTTTTTTATAAAACCTATCTTAATGAACTCTCCCCTTTACTCCTTCGGCTCTTTAATTTAGCTAAAGAGGAAGGCAAGTTCTCTAGTGAATTTTTGGAAGCCACGATTATTACCATCCCCAAACCCCTGAAAGACCCATCTCTCTGCTCCAGCTATAGGCCAATTTCCCTGATTAATTTAGATGTAAAAATATATGCTAAATTGCTAGCCAACCGTATCTCTCTTTTGCTTCCCCACCTTATCGACCTGGCCAAGTAGGGTTTATACCCAACCGGGAAGGTCCCGACAATACTAGGCGATTACTCAATATCTTCACTGAATCTACCAGATTGAATAGGCCTTTCTTTGTCATCTCACTGGATGCAGAGAAGGCTTTTGATCAAGTCAGGTGGAGTTACTTATGGGAGGTTCTTAAAACCTTTGGTTTCCCAGAGAGTGTCCGGACAGCCATTCAAGCACTATACTCTACTCCCACAGAGACGGTGAAAGGGCTAGGTTATCAATCACCCTCTTTCATAATCTCCAGTGGAACTAGACATGGATGTCCCCTCTCGCCCTTATTATTTACCTTGGCAATTGAGCTCCTTGCAGAAAAAATCAGATTGGATAAACATATCGATGGCATCACCCTACATGGTACAAATCACAAAATAGCCCTTTTCGCTGATGATGTCACAATTTTCTCATCAGACCCTCTGTCTTCACTTCCTAGGCTCAAATATATCCTTGATTCTTTTGGACATCTGTCCTTTTATAAATTGAATTTAGATAAGACTGAAATTTTTACATGGGGCATACCCCAAACTGTGATCAAATGCCTTAAAAAACCAACACAAGGACAATTGTGTTAATAATTTTGTTACGCATCTAGTGTTCAAGTTATCGCATAACATACCTCAGATCATCAAGGATAACTATCACCCTTTACTTTCCAAACTACGCACCCTGAAAAATAAATGGGACTATACATACATTTCCTGGATAGGTAGACTCACAGCCCTCAAAATGTCCTTTTTACCTAAAATAACATATCTCTTTAGGTGTCTCCCTATCAGAATCCCCAGATACTTGCTTCACCAGTTTCAAAGTGAGTTTACCAAATACATCTGGCAGCATAAATCCCCTAGAGTAGCACATAAAATTCTACAAAGCCCTCTACATTGTGGAGGGATAGCCTCCCCTTCTATTTTCCGCTACTATGAGGGGGCAATGTTGACACACATATCTCCCAATGGGGAGCAACAAACTCTCTCAGCAAATGGAAAACTATTGAACAGGCCTCCACACCATATATATACAGAAAAGTAGGTTAGACTGCGAGATTAGTAGGGAATATTGCACACCTAAAAACTGTTATCCCAAAAGTTTAAAGTAATCTGTAGAATGAGGTGGCGCAATGTAAGTTGCTATCCCCTATGTGATTATTGGTTTAAATATATTGATTGAAAATGTATATAAATGGGAATTAATTATCCCTCAATTGAATATTCCTTCAAAAATAAGCACAAATAGACTATGTATATATAAATAATATGAACAATTTATTAAGTTCTAATGGAACAATATATATAGAAATACATAAAAAAGATGCACCGGTGCTATCTATACGGTAAAATTCTAAAATACATGCATATGTGTCTGATTCGTAAAAACAATTTGATACGATCAAGTTGGTATAAAACACTGACATAAACGCTCAAATTCTTGATATAGACGGTGTCAAAGTATAATCTATATGAGCAGTGCACTCATTAACCAATGAATAAGTTAGCTGATTGTCTCTTAAGTCTATTAGCAAATAATAGTGCAGCAAAAGTTTGCAAGGTGATTTATGGATACAGTGTATCCCGTGTTACCTTACAGTGTATCTGACAGATGACACTTTGTGTTAAAGGTAGACTTGTCCTAGAGTTCAAACTGAGATCCTCCTAGCGGTCAGTGACCGGTTGTGGTTTGGTGAATAGCCGCTCTGTCTGCGGGGATCCCTTTAGCGTTTATTCCTCAGCGGGTTGTCCTTAATACGGTCTGTGTTTGACCGTTTAGTTGAAAATGCTGGGTTTTAAACTTGGATGTTGGTACCTATGTTGCCACGTAAGTCGGTACTTGTTGTCTTCTTCTTGGGTTTGTTCTTCTTTCGGTCAGTGACCGATTGCTATTAAGGTATAGCTTCTCCTTCTGCCGGGTTGCTTTGCGGTTTAATGCGGGTATAAGTATCTCCGCTATAAAATTCTTTCTCCGGAAAAAAGTATATCCTTATTGTTGGGCAAGAGTATGCTGCTAAATATGCATACGCTGGTGGGACTTGCCGGTTTTGCTGGAGGTGGAAGAGTTGGTTTCCACACTGGAAACTGGAAGCACTCCTCTTGTTGTCTGTGTCTTGGTTTGCCACAATCAGTGTGGCTGTAGCTCGGGTATCAACGCGTTTCGGCTTTGCAGCCTTTCTCAAGATACCGGTATGAAGGATTCCTGGCTATTTAAAGCCTAATCGTTAACTTTGTTAACTCCTGGAATGCTCTCAGGCTCCTGCACAAGGACAGCAACTGCCGAAACGCGTTGATACCCGAGCTACAGCCACACTGATTGTGGCAAACCAAGACACAGACAACAAGAGGAGTGCTTCCAGTTTCCAGTGTGGAAACCAACTCTTCCACCTCCAGCAAAACCGGCAAGTCCCACCAGCGTATGCATATTTAGCAGCATACTCTTGCCCAACAATAAGGATATACTTTTTTCCGGAGAAAGAATTTTATAGCGGAGATACTTATACCCGCATTAAACCGCAAAGCAACCCGGCAGAAGGAGAAGCTATACCTTAATAGCAATCGGTCACTGACCGAAAGAAGAACAAACCCAAGAAGAAGACAACAAGTACCGACTTACGTGGCAACATAGGTACCAACATCCAAGTTTAAAACCCAGCATTTTCAACTAAACGGTCAAACACAGACCGTATTAAGGACAACCCGCTGAGGAATAAACGCTAAAGGGATCCCCGCAGACAGAGCGGCTATTCACCAAACCACAACCGGTCACTGACCGCTAGGAGGATCTCAGTTTGAACTCTAGGACAAGTCTACCTTTAACACAAAGTGTCATCTGTCAGATACACTGTAAGGTAACACGGGATACACTGTATCCATAAATCACCTTGCAAACTTTTGCTGCACTATTATTTGCTAATAGACTTAAGAGACAATCAGCTAACTTATTCATTGGTTAATGAGTGCACTGCTCATATAGATTATCCTTTGACACCGTCTATATCAAGAATTTGAGCGTTTATGTCAGTGTTTTATACCAACTTGATCGTATCAAATTGTTTTTACGAATCAGACACATATGCATGTATTTTAGAATTTTACCGTATAGATAGCACTGGTGCATCTTTTTTATGTATTTCTATATATATTGTTCCATTAGAACTTAATAAATTGTTCATATTATTTATATATACATAGTCTATTTGTGCTTATTTTTGAAGGAATATTCAATTGAGGGATAATTAATTCCCATTTATATACATTTTCAATCAATATATTTAAACCAATAATCACATAGGGGATAGCAACTTACATTGCGCCACCTCATTCTACAGACTCCACACCATATATACCTACATGACTTAATATGGATACATCCCCACTCCCGACGAACCCTAAACATCACTAACCCCATAATTTGTGAGTGCTTGCGGATGTGGGACAAGATTAGACATTATCCTCGCATAGCCCCACACCCCTCTCCGGTTACCTCCCTTGCGAGTTTACTCTTAGGTCTCCCTGACTCCCATCCCCAAAAGTGGACACAGCTAGGAGTGGAGGTGGCCTCAGACCTCTGGTCCTCTTACCCACAACCGAGGTTCCGTACGCTAGAAGAAATACATGCTGACTCTACTATACCCCTGTACATGAAATATGAACATAGGCTGAAGAGCTTCCTGACAAGCTGGGGCTTTAAACCTGAATTGTTCCACCCTTGCACACTGTGCGAAACTGTATGGCAACAAGATAATGGATTACGTAGACCTTTATCCCTGCACCACACCCTTATAGGTAACACAGAGTGGGACAACAAGCTACCTCACCTAATCAAATGGGAGCTACTCCCTAACGCCACTTTCTCCTCACAAATTTGGCAGTCTACTATAATCCTCACAAAAAAGGCCCTACATTGTGTCACATTATTTGAGACCTATTACAAGCTACTGACGCACTGGTATTATATCCCACAAGACTTGCCAAAATGTATGGAATTGCCTCGCCTCTGTGCTGGCGCGACTGTGGACAGATAGGTGATACTCTACATATTTGGTGGGAATGCCCTAAAATCGCACCTCTATGGAACTCCTGTTTCCGTGTCATACTTGGTCTAGGTATAAGTCTCCCCAAGACTCCCTCTAATGCCCTTCTCCACCTTGGTACTCATTTTCTCCCTAAACACCAGGCTTACTTATCCATATACCTATTAACCGCAACTAAGACGGCAATCGCCAAGGCGTAGAAAACCACGTCCTCAACTAGCTGGTCTATGATATTAAATTCAATGGCATATATCTACACAATGTAGAAAGGTATATTTCAAGTGTTAGACAGGTCAGACTTATTCGAGCTCACTTCGGCTGACTGGGGAGCATGTTATGACACCGTCTGGGTACACAATGTTGTAGCCGACTCCTAAAACTGGACTACCAGTAGATAAGTACCCTATCTTCCCCCTCCTCCTTTATTCCCCCACCTCCCTCTCCCACCCTTCCTCATCTTTAATCACTATTTAAGATCAGATGTTACTGTATGCATATAAGATATGTGTGAGATATTCACTTATTGTTTCTACAGTTTATCTGTTAGATTGTAGAGGCCTGCGTGCCTCCTTCATTACTGACTCTGCTGAATTTTCTTTTTGTGTCAGATTCCTATTTTTGCCACAATAAAAATTTTGAAAAAAATAAATTTAAAAAAAAGTGTTCATATGATCAGTGATTGGTAGGTAAACTTCATGCAAAGTGCTCATAGTGCACCTACCGATAAGTGCTTCTGTTATGTGTCTAGAGGAAAACCCGGCACTGGGCTATTAAATGTACAGACTTCTGTTATATAAGTTTATGTTACACCCTGTACTGTGTACTATCAGGTAACTTCCTGCTGTAATTACAGGGCGTCTAGAGGAAAACCCGGCACTGGGCTATTAAATGTACAGACAGTTATATAAGTTTATGTTACATCCTGTACTGTGTACTATCAGGTAACTTCCTGCTGTAATTACAGGGCGTCTAGAGGAAAACCCGGCACTGGGCTATTAAATGTACAGACTGTTATATAAGTTTATGTTGCACCCTGTACTGTACTATCAGGTAACTTTCTGCTGTAATTACAGGGCGTCTAGAGGAAAACCCGGCACTGGGCTATTAAATGTACAGACTTCTGTTATATAAGTTTATGTTACACCCTGTACTGTGTACTATCAGGTAACTTCCTGCTGTAATTACAGGGTGTCTAGAGGAAAACCCAGCACTGGGCTATTAAATGTACAGACTTCTGTTATATAAGTTTATGTTACACCCTGTACTGTACTATCAGGTATCTTCCTGCTGTAATTACAGGGTGTCTAGAGGAAAACCCGGCACTGGGCTATTAAATGTACAGACTGTTATATAAGTTTATGTTACACCCTGTACTGTGTACTATCAGGTAACTTTCTGCTGTAATTACAGGGCGTCTAGAGGAAAACCCGGCACTGGGCTATTAAATGTACAGACTTCTGTTATATAAGTTTATGTTACACCCTGTACTGTGTACTATCAGGTAACTTCCTGCTGTAATTACAGGGCGTCTAGAGGAAAACCCGGCACTGGGCTATTAAATGTACAGACTGTTATATAAGTGTATGTTACACCCTGTACTGTACTATCAGGTAACTTCCTGCTGTAATTACAGGGTGTCTAGAGGAAAACCCGGCACTGGGCTATTAAATGTACAGACTTCTGTTATATAAGTTTATGTTACACCCTGTACTGTGTACTATAAGGTAACCTTCTGCTGTAATTACAGGGTGTCTAGAGGAAAACCCGGCACTGGGCTATTAAATGTACAGACTTCTGTTATATAAGTTTATGTTACACCCTGTACTGTGTACTATAAGGTAACCTTCTGCTGTAATTACAGGGCGTCTAGAGGAAAACCCAGCACTGGGCTATTAAATGTACAGACTTCTGTTATATAAGTTTATGTTACACCCTGTACTGTGTACTATCAGATAACTTCCTGCTGTAATTACAGGGCGTCTAGAAGAAAACCCGGCACTGGGCTATTAAATGTACAGACTACTGTTATATAAGTTTATGTTACACCCTGTACTGTGTACTATCAGGTAACTTCCTGCTCTAATTACAGGGCGTCTAGAAGATAACCCGGTGTTCTAAAGTTATGCGTCTACCCGTAGGAATGTGTATACTTCGTCACTTCCGGTGACGTTTGTCAGCTGGTGGAGGTTTGTGGCACTCACTGCGCATGTGCTAGAGGCCCAAACTCCTTACAACAGCTGATGAGGAATTATGTGGCACGCGCACGTTACTGGTTACAAAATCACAATGAACAAGCGGTCTGTCATTGGATTTTGTAACCAGAAAGGGTTCCATTCCATGTAGGAATAAGTTGCTACTACAACCATTTAGGAAGCAAGTTATTCATAACATAAAATATAAATTTATATAAAGGCAAAACAAGCATTAAAGTATGCTTGCAGCAATACCATAGGGCTGTATATATCAAGCGCAAACTGAATCCTCACTATAAACTAGAGGAGTATGTTATATGGCTGAGAAATCTATTCTGAAAATGCAGGATATGTAAAAAGCCGGGTGAAATCACAAGCCAACGGGTGCTCTATAAGAGCTTAGATCGTCAAGTAGTTCCATAGATACAGTTGTAAAACACCTTTAGAAATAGGATATGAACACTATATAATGTGCAGCACACTGGTTGATACCACACGGTAATAGCAGCGTATAAGGTCACAAAAAACACATATGCTATGTTGTTCTAAAGTTATGCGTCTACACGTAGGAATGGAATGGAACCCTTTCTGGTTACAAAATCCAATGACAGACCGCTTGTTCATTGTGATTTTGTAACCAGTAACGTGCACGTGCCACATAATTCCTCATCAGCTGTTGTAAGGAGTTTGGGCCTCTAGTGAATGCGCAGTGAGCGCCACAAGCCTCCACCAGCTGATTAAACGTCACCAGAAGTGACGTAGTATATAAATTCCTATGGTAGATGGTTTAATTTAAGACACCGGCACTGGGCTATTAAATGTACAGACTGTTATATAAGTTTATATTACACCCTGTACTGTGTACTATAAGGTAACTTCCTGCTGTAATTACAGGGCGTCTAGAGGAAAACCCGGCACTGGGCTATTAAATGTACAGACTTCTGTTATATAAGTTTATGTTACACCCTGTACTGTGTACTATCAGGTAACTTCCTGCTGTAATTACAGGGCGTCTAGAGGAAAACCCGGCACTGGGCTATTAAATGTACAGACTTCTGTTATATAAGTTTATGTTACACCCTGTACTGTGTATTATCAGGTAACTTCCTGCTGTAATTACAGGGTGTCTAGAGTAAAACCCGGCACTGGGTTATTAAATGTACAGACTTCTGTTATATAAGTTTATGTTACACCCTGTACTGTGGACTATCAGGTAACTTCCTGCTCTAATTACAGGGCGTCTAGAGGAAAACCCGAACACTGGGCTGTTAAATGTGAAGGAAGAGGATGAGACAGATGACATAAATAGTCATCCGCCTGAAATACATAGGTCCCTCCCTGCTGGTGAGTACTGAGTAGTAATATGTGAGAGTCTGCCGGGGCTGTGCACACTGTTACTTACTGCTCTCTCATGAAATTTACTGTCTGGTTTATAAGCGCTGGGACTGTGCACACAGTTACTTACTGCTTTCTCATGTACTTTACTCACTGTCTGGTTTATAAGTACTGGGGCTGTGCACACAGTTACGTACTGCTCTCATGTAGTTTACTGTCTGGTTTATAAGTGCTGGGGCTGTGCACACAGTTACTTACTGCTCTCTCATGTAGTTTACTGTCTGCTTTATAAGTGCTGGGGCTGTGCACACAGTTACTTACTGCTCTCATGTAGTTTACTGTCTGGTTTATAAGTGCTGTGGCTCTGCACACAGTTACTTACTGCTCTCATGTAGTTTACTGTCTGGTTTATAAGTGCTGGGGCTGTGCACACAGTTACTTACTGCGCTCATGTAGTTTACTGTCTGGTTTATAAGTGCTGGGGCTGTGCACACAGTTACTTACTGCTCTCATGTAGTTTACTGTCTGGTTTATATGTGCTGGGGCTGTGCACACAGTTACTTACTGCTCTCTCATGTAGTTTACTGTCTGATATATAAGTGCTGGGGCTGTGCACACAGTTACTGCTCTCTCATGTAGTTTACTGTCTGGTTTATAAGTGCTGGGGTTGTGCACACAGTTACTGCTCTCTCATGTAGTTTACTGTCTGGTTTATAAGTGCTGAGGCTGTGCACACAGTTACTTACTGCTCTCATGTAGTCTACTGTCTGGTTTATAAGTGTTGGGGCTGTGCACACAGTTACTGCTCTCTCATGTAGTTTACTGTCTGCTTTATAAGTGCTGGGGCTGTGCACACAGTTACTTACTGCTCTCATGTAGTTTACTGTCTGGTTTATAAGTGTTGGGGCTGTGCACACAGTTACTGCTCTCTCATGTAGTTTACTGTCTGGTTTATAAGTGCTATGGCTGTGCGCACAGTTACTTACTGCTCTCTCATGTAGTTTACTGTCTGGTTTATAAGTTCTGGGGCTGTGCACACAGTTACTTACTGCTCTCATATAGTTTACTGTATGGTTTATAAGTGCTGGGGCTGTGCACACAGTTACTGCTCTCTCATGTAGTTTACTGTCTGGTTTATAAGTGCTGGGGCTGTGCACACAGTTACTTACTGCTCTCTCATGTAGTTTACTGTCTGGTTTATAAGTGCTGGGGCTGTGCACACAGTTACTGCTCTCTCATGTAGTTTACTGTCTGGTTTATAAGTGCTGGGGCTGTGCACACAGTTACTGCTCTAATGTAGTTTACTGTCTGGTTTATAAGTGCTGGGGCTGTGCACACAGTTTCTGCTCTCATGTAGTTTACTGTCTGGTTTATAAGTGCTGGGGCTGTGCACACAGTTACTTACTGCTCTCTCTCATGTAGTTTACTGTCTGGTTTATAAGTGCTGGGGCTGTGCACACAGTTACTGCTCTCTCATGTAGTTTACTGTCTGGTTTATAAGTGCTATGGCTGTGCGCACAGTTACTTACTGCTCTCTCATGTAGTTTACTGTCTGGTTTATAAGTTCTGGGGCTGTGCACACAGTTACTTACTGCTCTCATATAGTTTACTGTATGGTTTATAAGTGCTGGGGTTGTGCACACAGTTACTTACTACTCTCATGTAGTTTACTGTCTGGTTTATAAGTGCAGGTGCTGTGCACACAGTTACTTACTGCTCTCTCATGTAGTTTACTGTCTGGTTTATAAGTGTTGGGGCTGTGCACACAGTTACTGCTCTCTCATGTAGTTTACTGTCTGCTTTATAAGTGCTGGGGCTGTGCACACAGTTACTGCTCTAATGTAGTTTACTGTCTGGTTTATAAGTGCTGGGGCTGTGCACACAGTTTCTGCTCTCATGTAGTTTACTGTCTGGTTTATAAGTGCTGGGGCTGTGCACACAGTTACTTACTGCTCTCTCTCATGTAGTTTACTGTCTGGTTTATAAGTGCTGGGGCTTTGCACACAGTTACTTACTGCTCTCTCATGTAGTTTACTGTCTGGTTTATAAGTGCTGGGGCTGTGCACACAGTTACTTACTGCTCTCTCATGTAGTTTACTGTCTGGTTTATAAGTGCTGGGGTTATGCACACAGTTACTTACTGCTCTCATGTAGTTTACTGTCTGGTTTATAAGTGCTGGGGCTGTGCACACAGTTACTGCTCTCTCTCATGTAGTTTACTGTCTGGTTTATAAGTTCTGGGGCTGTGCACACAGTTACTTACTGCTCTCATGTAGTTTACTGTCTGGTTTATAAGTGCTATGGCTGTGCACACAGTTACTTACTGCTCTCTCATGTAGTTTACTGTCTGGTTTATAAGTGCTGGGGCTGTGCACACAGTTACTTACTGCTCTCTCATGTAGTTTACGGTCTGGTTTATAAGTGCTGGGGCTGTGCACACAGTTACTGCTCTCTCATGTAGTTTACTGTCTTGTTTATAAGTTCTGGGGCTGTGCACACAGTTACTTACTGCTCTCATGTAGTTTACTGTATGGTTTATAAGTGCTGGGGCTGTGCACACAGTTACTGCTCTGTCATGTAGTTTACGGTCTCTTTTATAAGTGCTGGGGCTGTGCACACAGTTACTGCTCTCTCATGTAGTTTACTGTCTTGTTTATAAGTTCTGGGGCTGTGCACACAGTTACTTACTGCTCTCATGTAGTTTACTGTATGGTTTATAAGTGCTGGGGCTGTGCACACAGTTACTGCTCTCTCATGTAGTTTACTGTCTGGTTTATAAGTGCAGGTGCTATGCACACAGTTACTTACTGCTCTTTCATGTAGTTTACTGTCTGGTTTATAAGTGCTGGGGCTGTGCACACAGTTACTTACTGCTCTCTCATGTAGTTTACGGTCTGGTTTATAAGTGCTGGGGCTGTGCACACAGTTACTGCTCTCTCATGTAGTTTACTGTCTGGTTTATAAGTGCTATGGCTGTGGACACAGTTACTTACTGCTCTCTCATGTAGTTTACTGCAGTGTCTAGTTTATAAGTGCTGGGGCTGTGCACACAGTTACTGCTCTCTCATGTAGTTTACTGTCTGGTTTATAAGTGCAGGTGCTGTGCACACAGTTACTTACTGCTCTCTCATGTAGTTTACTGTCTGGTTTATAAGTGCTGGGGCTGTGCACACAGTTACTTACTGCTCTCTCATGTAGTTTACGGTCTGGTTTATAAGTGCTGGGGCTGTGCACACAGTTACTTACTGCTCTCTCATGTAGTTTACTGTCTGGTGTATAAGTGCTGGGGCTGTGCACACAGTTACTGCTCTCTCATGTAGTTTACTGTCTTGTTTATAAGTTCTGGGGCTGTGCACACAGTTACTTACTGCTCTCATGTAGTTTACTGTATGGTTTATAAGTGCTGGGGCTGTGCACACAGTTACTTACTGCTCTCTCATGTAGTTTACTGTCTGGTTTATAAGTGCTGGGGCTGTGCACACAGTTCCTTACTGCTCTCTCATGTAGTTTACTGTCTGGTTTATATGTACTGGGTCTGTGCACACAGTTACTGCTCTCATGTAGTTTACTGTCTGTTTTTTAAGTGCTGGGGCTGTGTATACAGTTACTTACTGCTCTCATGTAGTTTACTGTCTGGTTTATAAGTGCTGGGGCTGTGCACAAAATTACTTACTGCTCTCATGTAGTTTACTGTTTGGTTTATAAGTTCTGGGGCTGTGCACACAATTACTTACTGCTCTCATGTGGTTTACTGTCTGGTTTATAAGCGCTGGGGCTGTGCATACAGTTACTTACTGCTCTCTCATGTAGTTTACTGTCCGGTTTATAAGTGCTGGGGCTGTGCACACAGTTACTTACTGCTTTCATGTAGTTTACTGTCTGATTTATAAGTGCTGGGGCTGTGCACACAGTTACTTACTGCTCTCTCATGTAGTTTACTGTCTGGTTTATAAGTTCTGGGGCTGTGCACACAGTTACTGCTCTATCATGTAGTTTACTGTCTGGTTTATAAGTTCTGGGGCTGTGCACACAGTTACTGCTCTATCATGTAGTTTACTGTCTGGTTTATAAGTGCTGGGGCTGTGCACACAGTTACTTACTGCTCTCATGTAGTTTACTGTATGGTTTATAAGTGCTGGGGCTGTGCACACAGTTACTGCTCTCTCATGTAGTTTACGGTCTCTTTTATAAGTGCTGGGGCTGTGCACACAGTTACTGCTCTCTCATGTAGTTTACTGTCTTGTTTATAAGTTCTGGGGCTGTGCACACAGTTACTTACTGCTCTCATGTAGTTTACTGTATGGTTTATAAGTGCTGGGGCTGTGCACACAGTTACTGCTCTCTCATGTAGTTTACTGTCTGGTTTATAAGTGCAGGTGCTGTGCACACAGTTACTTACTGCTCTTTCATGTAGTTTACTGTCTGGTTTATAAGTGCTGGGGCTGTGCACACAGTTACTTACTGCTCTCTCATGTAGTTTACGGTCTGGTTTATAAGTGCTGGGGCTGTGCACACAGTTACTGCTCTCTCATGTAGTTTACTGTCTGGTTTATAAGTGCAGGTGCTGTGCACACAGTTACTTACTGCTCTTTTATGTAGTTTACTGTCTGGTTTATAAGTGCTGGGGCTGTGCACACAGTTACTTACTGCTCTCTCATGTAGTTTACGGTCTGGTTTATAAGTGCTGGGGCTGTGCACACAGTTACTGCTCTCTCATGTAGTTTACTGTCTGGTTTATAAGTGCTATGGCTGTGCACACAGTTACTTACTGCTCTCTCATGTAGTTTACTGCAGTGTCTAGTTTATAAGTGCTGGGGCTGTGCACACAGTTACTTACTGCTCTCTCATGTAGTTTACGGTCTGGTTTATAAGTGCTGGGGCTGTGCACACAGTTACTTACTGCTCTCTCATGTAGTTTACTGTCTGGTGTATAAGTGCTGGGGCTGTGCACACAGTTACTGCTCTCTCATGTAGTTTACTGTCTTGTTTATAAGTTCTGGGGCTGTGCACACAGTTACTTACTGCTCTCATGTAGTTTACTGTATGGTTTATAAGTGCTGGGGCTGTGCACACAGTTACTTACTGCTCTCTCATGTAGTTTACTGTCTGGTTTATAAGTGCTGGGGCTGTGCACACAGTTACTTACTGCTCTCTCATGTAGTTTACTGTCTGGTTTATATGTACTGGGTCTGTGCACACAGTTACTGCTCTCATGTAGTTTACTGTCTGTTTTTTAAGTGCTGGGGCTGTGTATACAGTTACTTACTGCTCTCATGTAGTTTACTGTCTGGTTTATAAGTGCTGGGGCTGTGCACAAAATTACTTACTGCTCTCATGTAGTTTACTGTTTGGTTTATAAGTTCTGGGGCTGTGCACACAATTACTTACTGCTCTCATGTGGTTTACTGTCTGGTTTATAAGCGCTGGGGCTGTGCATACAGTTACTTACTGCTCTCTCATGTAGTTTACTGTCCGGTTTATAAGTGCTGGGGCTGTGCACACAGTTACTTACTGCTCTCATGTAGTTTACTGTCTGGTTTATAAGTTCTGGGGCTGTGCACACAGTTACTGCTCTATCATGTAGTTTACTGTCTGGTTTATAAGTTCTGGGGCTGTGCACACAGTTACTGCTCTATCATGTAGTTTACTGTCTGGTTTATAAGTGCTGGGGCTGTGCACACAGTTACTTACTGCTCTCATGTAGTTTACTGTCTGGTTTATAAGTGCTGGGGCTGTGCACACAGTTACTTACTGCTCTCTCATGTAGTTTACTGTCTGGTTTATAAGTGCTGGGGCTGTGCACACAGTTACTTACTGCTCTCATGTAGTTTACTGTCTGGTTTATAAGTGCTGGGGCTGTGCACACAGTTACTTACTGCTCTCTCATGTAGTTTATTGTCTGGTTTATAAGTGCTGGGGCTGTGCACACACTTATTGCTCTCTCATGTAGTTTACTGTCTGGTTTATAAGTGCTGGGGCTGTGCACACAGTTACTTACTGCTCTCTCATGTAGTTTATTGTCTGGTTTATAAGTTCTGGGGCTGTGCACACAGTTACATACTGCTCTCATGTAGTTTACTGTCTGGTTTATAAGTGCTGGGGCTGTGCACACAGTTACTTACTGCTCTCTCATGTAGTTTACGGTCTGGTTTATAAGTGCTGGGGCTGTGCACACAGTTACTTACTGCTCTCTCATGTAGTTTACTGTCTGGTTTATAAGTGCTGGGGCTGTGCACACAGTTACTTACTGCTCTCTCATGTAGTTTACTGTCTGGTTTATAAGTGCTGGGGCTGTGCACACAGTTACTTACTGCTATCATGTAGTTTACTATCTGGTTTATAAGTGCTGGGGCTGTGCACACAGTTACTTACTGCTCTCTCATGTAGTTTACTGTCTGGTTTATAAGCGCTGGGGCTGTGCACACAGTTACTTACTGCTCTCATGTAGTTTACAGTCTGGTTTATAAGTGCTGGGGCTGTGTACACAGTTACTTACTGCTCTCATGTAGTTTACTGTCTGGTTTATAAGTGCTGGGGGGCTGTGCACACAGTTACTTACTGCTCTCATGTAGTTTACTGTCTGGTTTATAAGTGCTGGGGCTGTGCACACAGTTACTTACTGCTCTCATGTAGTTTACTGTCTGGTTTATAGGTGCTGGGGCTGTGCACACAGTTACTTACTGCTCTCATGTAGTTTACTGTCTGGTTTATAAGTGCTGGGGCTGTGCACACAGTTACTTAATGCTCTCATGTAGTTTACTGTCTGGTTTATAAGGGCTGGGGCTGAGCACACAGTTACTTACTGCTCTCTCATGTAGTTTGCTGTCTGGTTTATAAGTGCTGGGGCTGTGCACACAGTTACTGCTCTCTCATGTAGTTTACTGTCTGGTTTATAAGTGCTGGGGCTGTGCACACAGTTACTGCTCTCTCATGTAGTTTACTGTCTGGTTTATAAGTGCTGGGGCTGTGCACACAGTTACTTACTGCTCTCTCCTGTAGTTTACTGTTTGGTTTATAAGTGCTGGGGCTGTGTACACAGTTACTTACTGCTCTCATGTAGTTTACTGTCTGGTTTATAAGTGCTGGTGGGCTGTGCACACAGTTACTTACTGCTCTCATGTAGTTTACTGTCTGGTGTATAAGTGCTGGGGCTGTGCACACAGTTACTGCTCTCTCATGTAGTTTACTGTCTTGTTTATAAGTTCTGGGGCTGTGCACACAGTTACTTACTGCTCTCATGTAGTTTACTGTATGGTTTATAAGTGCTGGGGCTGTGCACACAGTTACTTACTGCTCTCTCATGTAGTTTACTGTCTGGTTTATAAGTGCTGGGGCTGTGCACACAGTTCCTTACTGCTCTCTCATGTAGTTTACTGTCTGGTTTATATGTACTGGGTCTGTGCACACAGTTACTGCTCTCATGTAGTTTACTGTCTGTTTTTTAAGTGCTGGGGCTGTGTATACAGTTACTTACTGCTCTCATGTAGTTTACTGTCTGGTTTATAAGTGCTGGGGCTGTGCACAAAATTACTTACTGCTCTCATGTAGTTTACTGTTTGGTTTATAAGTTCTGGGGCTGTGCACACAATTACTTACTGCTCTCATGTGGTTTACTGTCTGGTTTATAAGCGCTGGGGCTGTGCATACAGTTACTTACTGCTCTCTCATGTAGTTTACTGTCCGGTTTATAAGTGCTGGGGCTGTGCACACAGTTACTTACTGCTTTCATGTAGTTTACTGTCTGATTTATAAGTGCTGGGGCTGTGCACACAGTTACTTACTGCTCTCTCATGTAGTTTACTGTCTGGTTTATAAGTTCTGGGGCTGTGCACACAGTTACTGCTCTATCATGTAGTTTACTGTCTGGTTTATAAGTTCTGGGGCTGTGCACACAGTTACTGCTCTATCATGTAGTTTACTGTCTGGTTTATAAGTGCTGGGGCTGTGCACACAGTTACTTACTGCTCTCATGTAGTTTACTGTATGCTTTATAAGTGCTGGGGCTGTGCACACAGTTACTGCTCTCTCATGTAGTTTACGGTCTCTTTTATAAGTGCTGGGGCTGTGCACACAGTTACTGCTCTCTCATGTAGTTTACTGTCTTGTTTATAAGTTCTGGGGCTGTGCACACAGTTACTTACTGCTCTCATGTAGTTTACTGTATGGTTTATAAGTGCTGGGGCTGTGCACACAGTTACTGCTCTCTCATGTAGTTTACTGTCTGGTTTATAAGTGCAGGTGCTGTGCACACAGTTACTTACTGCTCTTTCATGTAGTTTACTGTCTGGTTTATAAGTGCTGGGGCTGTGCACACAGTTACTTACTGCTCTCTCATGTAGTTTACGGTCTGGTTTATAAGTGCTGGGGCTGTGCACACAGTTACTGCTCTCTCATGTAGTTTACTGTCTGGTTTATAAGTGCAGGTGCTGTGCACACAGTTAC
Source organism: Bombina bombina (assembly GCF_027579735.1). NCBI lineage: Eukaryota > Metazoa > Chordata > Amphibia > Anura > Bombinatoridae > Bombina > Bombina bombina. The sequence goes on along the minus strand of NC_069505.1, from coordinate 453,395,351 downwards.
TTACTGCTCTTTTATGTAGTTTACTGTCTGGTTTATAAGTGCTGGGGCTGTGCACACAGTTACTTACTGCTCTCTCATGTAGTTTACGGTCTGGTTTATAAGTGCTGGGGCTGTGCACACAGTTACTTACTGCTCTCTCATGTAGTTTACGGTCTGGTTTATAAGTGCTGGGGCTGTGCACACAGTTACTGCTCTCTCATGTAGTTTACTGTCTGGTTTATAAGTGCTATGGCTGTGCACACAGTTACTTACTGCTCTCTCATGTAGTTTACTGCAGTGTCTAGTTTATAAGTGCTGGGGCTGTGCACACAGTTACTTACTGCTCTCTCATGTAGTTTACGGTCTGGTTTATAAGTGCTGGGGCTGTGCACACAGTTACTTACTGCTCTCTCATGTAGTTTACTGTCTGGTGTTTAAGTGCTGGGGCTGTGCACACAGTTACTGCTCTCTCATGTAGTTTACTGTCTTGTTTATAAGTTCTGGGGCTGTGCACACAGTTACTTACTGCTCTCATGTAGTTTACTGTATGGTTTATAAGTGCTGGGGCTGTGCACACAGTTACTTACTGCTCTCTCATGTAGTTTACTGTCTGGTTTATAAGTGCTGGGGCTGTGCACACAGTTCCTTACTGCTCTCTCATGTAGTTTACTGTCTGGTTTATATGTACTGGGTCTGTGCACACAGTTACTGCTCTCATGTAGTTTACTGTCTGTTTTTTAAGTGCTGGGGCTGTGTATACAGTTACTTACTGCTCTCATGTAGTTTACTGTCTGGTTTATAAGTGCTGGGGCTGTGCACAAAATTACTTACTGCTCTCATGTAGTTTACTGTTTGGTTTATAAGTTCTGGGGCTGTGCACACAATTACTTACTGCTCTCATGTGGTTTACTGTCTGGTTTATAAGCGCTGGGGCTGTGCATACAGTTACTTACTGCTCTCTCATGTAGTTTACTGTCCGGTTTATAAGTGCTGGGGCTGTGCACACAGTTACTTACTGCTCTCATGTAGTTTACTGTCTGGTTTATAAGTTCTGGGGCTGTGCACACAGTTACTGCTCTATCATGTAGTTTACTGTCTGGTTTATAAGTTCTGGGGCTGTGCACACAGTTACTGCTCTATCATGTAGTTTACTGTCTGGTTTATAAGTGCTGGGGCTGTGCACACAGTTACTTACTGCTCTCATGTAGTTTACTGTCTGGTTTATAAGTGCTGGGGCTGTGCACACAGTTACTTACTGCTCTCTCATGTAGTTTACTGTCTGGTTTATAAGTGCTGTTGCTGTGCACACAGTTACTTACTGCTCTCATGTAGTTTACTGTCTGGTTTATAAGTGCTGGGGCTGTGCACACAGTTACTTACTGCTCTCTCATGTAGTTTATTGTCTGGTTTATAAGTGCTGGGGCTGTGCACACACTTATTGCTCTCTCATGTAGTTTACTGTCTGGTTTATAAGTGCTGGGGCTGTGCACACAGTTACTTACTGCTCTCTCATGTAGTTTATTGTCTGGTTTATAAGTTCTGGGGCTGTGCACACAGTTACATACTGCTCTCATGTAGTTTACTGTCTGGTTTATAAGTGCTGGGGCTGTGCACACAGTTACTTACTGCTCTCTCATGTAGTTTACTGTCTGGTTTATAAGTGCTGGGGCTGTGCACACAGTTACTTACTGCTCTCTCATGTAGTTTACTGTCTGGTTTATAAGTGCTGGGGCTGTGCACACAGTTACTTACTGCTCTCTCATGTAGTTTACTGTCTGGTTTATAAGTGCTGGGGCTGTGCACACAGTTACTTACTGCTATCATGTAGTTTACTATCTGGTTTATAAGTGCTGGGGCTGTGCACACAGTTACTTACTGCTCTCTCATGTAGTTTACTGTCTGGTTTATAAGCGCTGGGGCTGTGCACACAGTTACTTACTGCTCTCATGTAGTTTACAGTCTGGTTTATAAGTGCTGGGGCTGTGTACACAGTTACTTACTGCTCTCATGTAGTTTACTGTCTGGTTTATAAGTGCTGGGGGGCTGTGCACACAGTTACTTACTGCTCTCATGTAGTTTACTGTCTGGTTTATAAGTGCTGGGGCTGTGCACACAGTTACTTACTGCTCTCATGTAGTTTACTGTCTGGTTTATAGGTGCTGGGGCTGTGCACACAGTTACTTACTGCTCTCATGTAGTTTACTGTCTGGTTTATAAGTGCTGGGGCTGTGCACACAGTTACTTAATGCTCTCATGTAGTTTACTGTCTGGTTTATAAGGGCTGGGGCTGAGCACACAGTTACTTACTGCTCTCTCATGTAGTTTGCTGTCTGGTTTATAAGTGCTGGGGCTGTGCACACAGTTACTGCTCTCTCATGTAGTTTACTGTCTGGTTTATAAGTGCTGGGGCTGTGCACACAGTTACTGCTCTCTCATGTAGTTTACTGTCTGGTTTATAAGTGCTGGGGCTGTGCACACAGTTACTTACTGCTCTCTCCTGTAGTTTACTGTTTGGTTTATAAGTGCTGGGGCTGTGTACACAGTTACTTACTGCTCTCATGTAGTTTACTGTCTGGTTTATAAGTGCTGGTGGGCTGTGCACACAGTTACTTACTGCTCTCATGTAGTTTACTGTCTGGTTTATAAGTGCTGGTGGGCTGTGCACACAGTTACTTACTGCTCTCATGTAGTTTACTGTCTGGTTTATAAGTGCTGGGGCTGTGCACACAGTTACTTACTGCTCTCTCATGTAGTTTACTGTCTGGTTTATAAGTGCTGGGGCTGTGCACACAGTTACTTACTGCTCTCATGTAGTTTACTGTCTGGTTTATAGGTGCTGGGGCTGTGCACACAGTTACTTACTGCTCTCATGTAGTTTACTGTCTGGTTTATAAGTGCTGGGACTGTGCACACAGTCACTTACTGCTCTCTCATGTAGTTTACTGTCTGGTTTATAAGTGCTGGGGCTGTGCACACAGTTACTTACTGCTCTCTCCTGTAGTTTACTGTTTGGTTTATAAGTGCTGGGGCTGTGCACACAGTTACTTACTGCTCTCTCATGTAGTTTACTGTCTGGTTTATACGTGCTGGGGCTGTGCACACAGTTACTGCTCTCATGTAGTTTACTGTCTGGTTTATAAGTGCTGGGGCTGTGCACACAGTTACTTACTGCTCTCATGTAGTTTACTGTCTGGTTTATAAGTGCTGGGACTGTGCACACAGTTACTTACTGCTCTCTCATGTAGTTTACTGTCTGGTTTATACGTGCTGGGGCTGTGCACACAGTTACTGCTCTCATGTAGTTTACTGTCTGGTTTATAGGTGCTGGGGCTGTGCACACAGTTACTTACTGCTCTCATGTAGTTTACTGTCTGGTTTATAAGTGCTGGGACTGTGCACACAGTCACTTACTGCTCTCTCATGTAGTTTACTGTCTGGTTTATAAGTGCTGGGGCTGTGCACACAGTTACTTACTGCTCTCTCCTGTAGTTTACTGTTTGGTTTATAAGTGCTGGGGCTGTGCACATAGTTACTGCTCTCTCATGTAGTTTACTGTCTGGTTTATACGTGCTGGGGCTGTGCACACAGTTACTGCTCTCATGTAGTTTACTGTCTGGTTTATAAGTGCTGGGGCTGTGCCCACAGTTACTGCTCTCATGTAGTTTACTGTCTGGTTTATAAGTGCTGGGGCTGTGCACACAGTTACTTAATGCTCTCTCATGTACTTTACTGTCTGGTTTATAAGCTCAGATAACAAAATGATTTAACCCTTGTTTAGTTGTATTTTTGTGCTGGAATATAGTGGATAACGGGCATAGAAAGAAATAAACGAGACTGTAACACTCTCACCCGTTATCTCTTTCCAATGGCAGGGAGAGTCCACAAATTCATTCATTACTGTTAGGAATTCAAAATCTGGCCACCAGGAGGAGGCAAAGATACCCCAGCCAAAGCATTAAAGGGCCAGTAAACCCACCAAATAATGTTGTATAATTCTGCACATAGTGCAGAATTTTGTACTATGTGCAGAATTATATAACATTATTTCGTGGGTTTACTTGCCCTTTAAGTATCCCTCCCACTTCCCATACTCCCCCAGTCATCCTTTGCTTAGTAAACTAGGAGGTTGGCAGAGAAAGTGCTCTGATAATAAGTCAGTATTAAGGGACGGCCCCGATCCGGTACCGGATCATGTAGGGGGCAGACTCTTCTTTTTTCAAGACGCTTGGTTTCAGGATGTTCAGGAGTCCTGGGTCTTGGATGTGGTCTCCCAGAAGGCCGAACTCTTCTCTCAAGGCTTTCTTCAAATTCAGAAAAGAGGACAAACATTTTGAATTGCATAATAGACCTTTCCTCCATGGGAGTGATTGTCCTAGTTCCCCCCTTCAGAACAGGGCAAAGTGTTTTATTCAAACCTATTTGTGGTTCCCAAGAAGGAGGGAACGTTTTGTCCTATTTTAGATTTAAAGTGTCTAAGTTCCTAAGTTCCGTCCTTCAAGATGGAGACTATCCGATCCATCCTTTCGTTATTTCAGGAGGGTCAATGCATGACTACAATCGACTTGAAGGATGCATACCTTCATATTCCAATCTACAAGCATCGCTTTCAGTTCCTGCCTTTCTCTTGTAAGGTGTATCCAGTCCACGGATCATCCATTACTTGTGGGATATTCTCATTCCCAACAGGAAGTTGCAAGAGGACACCCACAGCAGAGCTGTTATATAGCTCCTCCCCTAACTGCCATATCCAGTCATTCTCTTGCAACTCTCAACACGCATGGAGGTAGTAAGAGAGAATGGTGAAAAATAGTTAGTTTATTTTCTTCAATCAAAAGTTTGTTATTTTAAATGGTACCGGAGTTGTACTATTTTATCTCAGGCAGAAATAGAAGAAGAATCTGCCTGAGTTTTCTATGATCTTAGCAGGTTGTAACTAAGATCCATTGCTGTTCTCACATATGTCTGAGGAGTGAGGTAACTTCAGCGGGAGAATGGCGTGCAGTTTACTCTGCTATGAGGTATGTGCAGTTACAATTTTTTCTAGAATTGGAAATGCTAGAAAATGCTGCTGATACCGGATTAATGTAAGTTAAGCCTGAATAAAGTGATTTAATAACGACTGGTATCATGCTTACTCTCAGGGGGTAATACCCTTATATAAATGCAATATAAAACGTTTGCTGGCATGTTTAATCGTTTTTATATATGCTTTGGTGATAAAACTTATAGGGGCCTAGTTTTTTCCACATGGCTGGCTTTATTTTTGCCTAGTAACAGTTTCCTGAGGCTTTCCACTGTTATAGTATGAGTGGGAGGGGCCTATTTTAGCGCTTTTTTACGCAGTTAAAATTACAGACTGAGAGATCCAGTTTTCCTCAGAAGTCCCCTGAATGCTACAGGACATATCAAAAGGGCCTAAAGTCGTTTATTGGGGAAGGTAGGAGCCACAGCAGAGCTGTGGCAGTTGATTGTGACTGTTAAAAAACGTCTATGTCGTTTTTTTTATCTGTTTTTTTAACTAAGGGGTTAATCATCCATTTGCAAGTGGGTGCAATGCTCTGTTAGCTTATTATATACACTGTAAAAATTTCGTTTGATTTACTGCCTTTTTTTCACTGTTTTTCAAATTTTGACAAAATTTGTTTCTCTTAAAGGCACAGTACCGTTTTTTATATTTGCTTGTTAACTTGATTTAAAGTGTTTTCCAAGCTTGGTAGTCTCATTGCTAGTCTGTATAAACATGTCTGACATAGAGGAAACTCCTTGTTCATTATGTTTAAAAGCCATGGTGGAACCCCCTCTTAGAATGTGTACCAAATGTACTGATTTCACTTTAAGCAATAAAGATCATATTATGTCTTTAAAAAATTTATCACCAGAGGAATCTGAAGAGGGGGAAGTTATGCCGACTAACTCTCCCCACGTGTCAGATCCTTTGACTGCCGCTCAAGGGACTCACGCTCAAATGGCGCCAAGTACATCTAGGGCGCCCATAGCGATTACTTTACAAGACATGGCGGCAGTCATGGATAATACACTGTCAGCGGTATTAGCCAGACTAACTGAATTTAGAGGTAAGCGAGATAGCTCTGGGGTTAGACGAAATGCAGAGCATACTGACGCTTTAAGAACCATGTCTGATACTGCCTCACAATATGCAGAAGCCGAGGAAGGAGAGCTTCAGTCTGTGGGTGATATTTCTGACTCAGGAAAGATACCTGATTCTGATATTTCTACATTTTAAATTTAAGCTTGAACACCTCCGCGTATTACTTAGGGAGGTTTTAGCTGCTCTGAATGACTGTGACACAATTGCAGTGCCAGAGAAATTGTGTAGACTGGATAAATACTTTGCAGTGCCGGTGTGTACTGATGTTTTTCCAATACCTAAAAGGTTTACAGAAATTATTACTAAGGAATGGGATAGGCCAGGTGTGCCGTTCTCTCCACCTCCTATTTTCAGAAAAATGTTTCCTATAGACGCTACCACACGGGACTTATGGCAGACAGTCCCTAAGGTGGAGGGAGCAGTTTCTACTCTAGCAAAGCGTACTACTATCCCTGTCGAGGACAATTGTGCTTTTTCAGATCCAATGGATAAAAAATTAGAAGGTTACCTTAAGAAAATGTTTATTCAACAAGGTTTTATCTTACAACCCCTTGCATGCATTGCTCCTGTCACTGCTGCTGCAGCGTTCTGGTTTGAATCTCTGGAAGAGGCTTTACAGGTAGCGACTCCATTGGATGACATACTTGGCAAACTTAGGGCACTTAAGCTAGCCAATTCTTTTGTTTCTGATGCCATTGTTCATTTGACTAAACTAACGGCTAAGAATTCTGGTTTTGCTATTCAGGCGCGTAGGGCGCTATGGCTTAAATCATGGTCAGCTGACGTGACTTCAAAATCTAAGCTGCTTAACATTCCCTTCAAGGGGCAGACCCTATTCGGGCCTGGTTTGAAGGAGATTATTGCTGATATCACTGGAGGAAAAGGTCATGCCCTTCCTCAGGACCGGTCCAAATCAAGGGCCAAACAGTCTAATTTTTGTACCTTTCAAAACTTCAAGGCAGGTGCGGCATCAACTTCCTCTAATGCAAAACAAGAGGGAACTTTTGCTCAGTCTAAGACGGTCTGGAGGCCTAACCAGACTTGGAACAAAGGTAAGCAGGCCAAAAAGCCTGCTGCTGCCTCTAAGACAGCATGAAGGAACGGCCCCCTATCCGGTAACGGATCTAGTAGGGGGCAGACTCTCACTCTTCGCCCAGGCGTGGGCAAGAGATGTTCAGGATCCCTGGGCGTTGGAAATTATATCCCAGGGATATCTTCTGGACTTCAAAGCTTCCCCCCCAAAAGGGAGATTTCACCTTTCACAATTATCTGCAAACCAGATAAAGAGAGAGGCATTCTTACACTGTGTACGAGACCTCCTAGTTATGGGAGTGGTACATCCTGTCCCAAAGGAGGAACAGGGACAGGGTTTTTACTCAAATCTGTTTGTGGTTCCCAAAAAAGAGGGAACCTTCAGACCAATTTTGGATCTAAAGATCTTAAACAAATTCCTCAGAGTTCCATCATTCAAGATGGAGACTATTCGTACCATCCTACCTATGATCCAGGAGGGTCAATATATGACTACAGTGGATCTAAAGGATGCTTATCTTGATATTCCGATACACAAAGATCATCATCGGTTTCTCAGGTTTGCCTTTCTGGACAGGCATTACCAGTTTGTAGCTCTTCCTTTTGAATTAGCTACAGCCCCAAGAATCTTCACAAAGGTTCTAGGGTCACTTCTGGCGGTCCTAAGGCCGCGGGGCATATCAGTGGCCCCTTATTTAGACGACATCCTGATACAGGCGTCAAACTTCCAAATTGCCAAGTCTCATACGGACATAGTACTGGCATTTCTGAGGTCGCATGGGTGGAAGGTGAACGAGGAAAAGAGTTCTCTATCCCCACTCACAAGAGTTTCCTTCCTAGGGACTCTGATAGATTCTGTAGAAATGAAAATTTACCTGACGGAGTCCAGGTTATCAAAGCTTCTAAATTCCTGCCGTGTTCTTCATTCCATTCCGCGCCCTTCGGTGGCTCAGTGCATGGAAGTAATCGGCTTAATGGTAACGGCAATGGACATAGTGCCGTTTGCACGCTTACATCTCAGACCGCTGCAGCTATGCATGCTCAGTCAATGGAATGGGGATTACACAGATTTGTCCCCTCTACTAAATCTGGATCAGGAGACCAGGGATTCTCTTCTCTGGTGGCTATCTCGGGTCCATCTGTCCAAAGGACCTGGTATGCAGACCTAGTGGACATGTCATCTTTTCCACCATGGACTCTGCCTCTGAGACAGGACCTTCTACTTCAGGGTCCTTTCCACCATCCAAATCTAATTTCTCTGAGACTGACTGCATGGAGATTGAACGCTTGATTTTATCAAAGCGTGGCTTCTCCGAGTCAGTCATTGATACCTTAATACAGGCACGAAAGCCTGTCACCAGGAAAATTTATCATAAGATATGGCGTAAATATCTTTATTGGTGTGAATCCAAGGGTTACTCTTGGAGTAAAGTCAGGATTCCCAGGATATTATCCTTTCTCCAAGAAGGTTTGGAAAAAGGATTGTCAGCTAGTTCCTTAAAGGGACAGATTTCTGCGCTTTCTATTCTTTTGCACAAGCGTCTGGCAGATGTTCCAGACGTTCAGGCTTTTTGTCAAGCTTTAGTTAGAATTAAGCCTGTGTTTAAACCTGTTGCTCCGCCATGGAGCTTAAATTTGGTTCTTAAGGTTCTTCAAGGAGTTCCATTTGAACCTCTTCATTCCATAGATATCAAACTTTTATCTTGGAAAGTTCTTTTTTTGGTAGCTATTTCCTCGGCTCGTAGAGTCTCCGAGTTATCTGCCTTACAATGTGATTCTCCTTATCTGATTTTCCATTCGGATAAGGTAGTCCTGCGTACCAAACCTGGGTTTTTACCTAAGGTGGTATCTAACAAGAATATCAATCAAGAGATTGTTGTTCCATCCTTGTGTCCTAATCCTTCTTCAAAGAAGGAACGTCTATTACACAATCTGGACGTGGTTCGTGCTTTAAAGTTTTACTTACAAGCTACTAAAGATTTTCGTCAAACATCTGCTTTGTTTGTGGTCTACTCTGGTCAGAGGAGAGGTCAAAAGGCTTCGGCAACCTCTCTTTCTTTTTGGCTAAGAAGCATAATCCGCTTAGCCTATGAGACTGCTGGACAGCAGCCTCCCGAAAGGATTACAGCTCATTCTACTAGAGCTGTGGCTTCCACTTGGGCCTTTAAAAATGAGGCTTCTGTTGAACAGATTTGCAAGGCGGCAACTTGGTCTTCGCTTCATACTTTTTCAAAATTCTACAAATTTGATACTTTTGCTTCTTCGGAGGCTATTTTTGGGAGAAAGGTTTTACAGGCAGTGGTACCTTCCGTTTAAGTACCTGCCTTGTCCCTCCCTTCATCCGTGTACTTTAGCTTTGGTATTGGTATCCCACAAGTAATGGATGATCCGTGGACTGGATACACCTTACAAGAGAAAACACAATTTATGCTTACCTGATAAATTTATTTCTCTTGTGGTGTATCCAGTCCACGGCCCGCCCTGTCATTTTAAGGCAGGTAATTTTTCATTTAAACTACAGTCACCACTGCACCCTATGGTTTCTCCTTTCTCTGCGTGTTTTCGGTCGAATGACTGGATATGGCAGTTAGGGGAGGAGCTATATAACAGCTCTGCTGTGGGTGTCCTCTTGCAACTTCCTGTTGGGAATGAGAATATCCCACAAGTAATGGATGATCCGTGGACTGGATACACCACAAGAATTATCAGGTAAGCATAAATTGTGTTTTTACCTTTATGGACAATCGCTTCCAGTTCGTAGCTCTGCCCTTTGGACTTGCTACCGCACCAAAGATTTTCACAAACGTCATAGGGTGCTCTTCTAGCGGTGGCCAGAACTCGAGGAATCGTTGCGGTGCCTTACCTGGACGATATCTTGGTTCATCTTTTCTGTTAGCAAGTTCTCACACGGATTCACACCGGACATGGTTCGCGGACCTAGTGAAGATGTCTTCTTCCCCTCCATGGAGGTTGCCTCATTGAGCAGAACTTCTACTCCAAGGTCCGTTCCTTTACCAAAACCTAGATTCTCTGAGGCTGATTGCGTGGAGATTGAACGCTTAGTGCTGTCCAAAATAGTTTTTTTCTGAAAGTGTTATTGATACCCTGATGCAGGCTTGTAAGCCGGTTACTTGTCGTTTTTACCACAAAATGTGACGTACCTATTTGTCTTGGTGTGAAGAATTAGGTTTTCCTTGGATTAGGGTGAGTGTTCCTCAGATTCTTTTGTTTTTCCAAGAGGGTCTGGAGAAAGAACTGGAAGATAACCTATCAAGGGTCAGATCTACTGTCCTTTCTGAGTTACTGCACAAGAAATTGTCCAATCTTCCTGACATTCAGTCCTTTGTTCAGGCCCTGGTAAGAATCAGACCAGTGTTTAAGCCAAGTTGCTCCTCCTTTGAGCCATAATCTTGTTCTTCGTGTTCTTCAAAGGGCTCCGTTTGAACCTATGCATTCTGTTGAGATTAAACTTTTGTCTTGGAAAGTTTTTTTTTGTTGGCTATTTTTTCTGCTCGCAGGGTTTCAAAGTTATCTGCTTTACAGTGTAACCCCCCCCCCCCCCCCCACCTTATCTAGTTTTCCATGCGGATAAGGCTGTTTTATGTACTAAGTTAGGTTTTCTTCGGAAGGTTGACCGCAATATCAAGCAGGAAATTGTAGTTCCTTATTTTTGCCCTAACCCTTCCTCTCATCTCCATGCATCCAAGGATTTTAGATAATCTTCTTCCTTGTTTGTTTTGTATGCTGGCAAGGGTCAGAAGGCCACTGTGACTTCTCTTTCTTTTTGGCTGAGTGTCATTTGTTTGGCTTATGAGGAAGCTGGTCAACAGCCTCCTGAGAGGATTACGGCTCATTCTACCTGTGCTGTGTCCTCTTCTTGGGCTTTTAAGAGCGACGCTTCTATGAAACAAATCTGTAAGGCGGCTACCTGGTCTTCTTTGCATACCTTTTAAAAATTTTACAAGTTTGATGTTTTTGCCTCAGCTGAGGCTTCCTTTGAGAGATAAGCACTTCAAGCGGTGGTGCCTTCAGTTTAGGTGCGTCTGCATTTTTTTCCCTCCCAGCCCATTATGTGTCCTCTCTAGCTTGGGTATTGGATTCCCAACAGTAATGAATAAATCATGGACTCTCCCTGCCATTGAAAAGAAAACAAAATTTATGCTTACCTGATTATAAATTTTCTTCTTTCCTGGCAGGGAGAGTCCACGAACCCGCCCTATTATTATTAACGGGACAGTCTACACCAAATTTTTATTGTTTTAAAATATAGATAATCCCTTTATTACCCATTCCCCAGTTGTGTATAAAGAACACGGTTATATTAATATACTTTTTACCTCTGTGATTACCTTGTATCTAAGTCTCTGCAGACTGCTCCTTATCTCAGTTATATTAATACACTTTTTACCTCTGTGATTACCGTTTTGCTAACTCTTAAATAACTCCCTGAGCGTCATCACATTGTTATCTATATGGCCCACATGAACTAGCACTCTCCTGTTGTAAAAAACAAAGAATTCAGAAAAGAGGCAGCCTCAAGAGCTTAGAAATTAGCATATGAACCTACATAGGTTTAGCTTTCAACTAAGAATACCAAGAGAACAACGCACATTTGATGATAAAAGTAAATTGGAAAATTGTTTACAATTACATGTCCTATCTGAATAATGAAAGTTTAATTTTGACTAGACTGTCCCTTTAAGGCTGTGTTTTTTCCTTATCATCTGGCACCTCTATACCCCTAATCTTTCTCCTGCTGTTCCTTATTACCTCGGCTGAATGACTGGGGGGAGTATAGGACGTGGGAGGGATACTTAATGCTTTGGCTGGGGTGTCTTTGGCTCCTCCTGGTGGCCAGGTGTTGTATTCCCAATAGTAAGGAATTAATTTGTAGACTCTCCCTGCCAGGAAAGGAAAGAATTTATCAGGTAAGCATCACATTTTGTTTTTAATTTATCACACGACTGCACAAAACCCTGTAATTACCCGCTGCTTATTGTCCTCTAAAATGACACAAAACCCTGTAATTACCCGCTGCTTATTGTCCTCTAAAATGACACAAAACCCTGTAATTACCCGCTGCTTATTGTTCTTTATAATGACACAAAACCCTGTAATTACCCGCTGCTTATTGTCCTCTAAAATGACACAAAACCCTGTAATTACCCGCTGCTTATTGTCCTCTAAAATGACACAAAACCCTGTAATTACCCGCTGCGTATTGTTCTTTATAATGTCACAAAACCCTGTAATTACCCGCTGCTTATTGTCCTCTAAAATGACACAAAACCCTGTAATTACCCGCTGCTTATTGTTCTTTATAATGTCACAAAACCCTGTAATTACCCGCTGCTTATTGTCCTCTATAATGACACAAAACCCTGTAATTACCCGCTGCTTATTGTCCTCTAAAACGACACAAAACCCTGTAATTACCTGCTGCTTATTGTGCTCTAAAATGACACAAAACCCTGTAATTACCCGCTGCTTATTGTCCTCTATAATGACACAAAACCCTGTAATTACCCGCTGCTTATTGTCCTCTAAAACGACACAAAACCCTGTAATTACCCCCTGCTTATTGTTCTTTATAATGACACAAAACCCTGTAATTACCCGCTGCTTATTGTCCTCTAAAATGACACAAAACCCTGTAATTACCCGCTGCTTATTGTTCTTTGTAATGACACAAAACCCTGTAATTACCCGCTGCTTATTGTTCTTTATAATGTTACAAAACCCTGTAATTACCCGCTGCTTATTGTTCTATAAAATGACACAAAACCCTGTAATTACCCGCTGCTTATTGTCCTCTAAAATGACACAAAACCCTGTGATCAGCATTCCCTCTAAGGCCAGTTTTCTGTGCGGCCCAGCAATGAAACAGTTAATTGGATCAATTAACAAACATTTATATAATGCAGACTGTAAGGTGTGGTTCACTATTTAACCGTTTCATTGCTGGGCCGCTCACAAAACTTGCCTTAGAGGGAACACTGCCTGTGATTACCCGCTGCTTATTGTTCTCTAAAATGACACAAAACCCTGTAATTACCTGCTGCTTATTGTCCTCTAAAATGACACAAAACCCTGTAATTACCCTCTGCTTATTGTCCTCTAAAATGACACAAAACCCTGTGATTAGCCGCTGCTTATTGTTCTTTATAATGACACAAAACCCTGTAATTAGCCACTGCTTATTGTTCCTTATAATGACACAAAACCTTGTAATTACCCGCTGCTTATTGTCCTCTAAAATGACACAAAACCCTGTAATTAGCCGCTGCTTATTGTTCTTTATAATGACACAAAACCCTGTAATTAGCCACTGCTTATTGTTCTTTATAATGACACAAAACCTTGTAATTACCCGCTGCTTATTGTCCTCTAAAATGACACAAAACCCTGTAATTAGCCGCTGCTTATTGTTCTTTATAATGACACAAAACCCTGTAATTAGCTGCTGCTTATTGTCCTCTAAAATGACACAAAACCCTGTAATTACCCGCTGCTTATTGTTCTTTATAATGTCACAAAACCCTGTAATTACCCGCTGCTTATTGTCCTCTAAAACGACACAAAACCCTGTAATTACCCGCTGCTTATTGTCCTCTAAAATGACACAAAACCCTGTAATTACCCGCTGCTTATTGTCCTCTAAAATGACACAAAACCCTGTAATTACCCGCTGCTTATTGTTCTTTATAATGACACAAAACCCTGTAATTACCCGCTGCTTATTGTTCTTTGTAATGACACAAAACCCTGTAATTACCCGCTGCTTATTGTTCTTTATAATGACACAAAACCCTGTAATTACCCGCTGCTTATTGTTCTCTAAAATGACACACAACCCTGTAATTACCCTCTGCTTATTGTCCTCTAAAATGACACAAAACCCTGTGATTACCCGCTGCTTATTGTTCTCTAAAATGACGCAAAACCCTGTAATTACCTGCTGCTTATTGTCCTCTAAAATGACACAAAACCCTGTAATTACCCTCTGCTTATTGTCCTCTAAAATGACACAAAACCCTGTGATTACCCGCTGCTTATTGTTCTCTAAAACGACACAAAACCCTGTAATTAGCCGCTGCTTATTGTTCTTTATAATGACACAAAACCCTGTAATTACCCGTTGCTTATTGTTCTTTATAATGACACAAAACCCTGTAATTACCCGCTGCTTATTGTTCTTTATAATGACACAAAACCCTGTAATTACCCGCTGCTTATTGTTCTTTATAACGACACTAAACCCTGTAATTACCCGCTGCTTATTGTTCTTTATAACGACACTAAACCCTGTAATTAGCCGCTGCTTATTGTTCTTTATAACGACACAAAACCCTGTAATTACTCGCTGCTTATTGTCCTCTAAAATGACACAAAACCTTGTAATTACCCGCTTCTTATTGTTCTTGATAATGACACAAAACCCTGTAATTAGCCGCTGCTTATTGTTCTTGATAATGACACAAAACCCTGTAATTACCCCCTGCTTATTGTTCTTTATAATGACACAAAACCCTGTAATTAGCCACTGCTTATTGTTCTTGATAATGACACAAAACCTTGTAATTACCCGCTGCTTATTGTCCTCTAAAATGACACAAAACCCTGTAATTAGCCGCTGCTTATTGTTCTTTATAATGACACAAAACCCTGTAATTAGCTGCTGCTTATTGTCCTCTAAAATGACACAAAACCCTGTAATTACCCGCTGCTTATTGTTCTTTATAATGTCACAAAACCCTGTAATTACCCGCTGCTTATTGTCCTCTAAAACGACACAAAACCCTGTAATTACCCGCTGCTTATTGTCCTCTAAAATGACACAAAACCCTGTAATTACCCGCTGCTTATTGTCCTCTAAAATGACACAAAACCCTGTAATTACCCGCTGCTTATTGTTCTTTATAATGACACAAAACCCTGTAATTACCCGCTGCTTATTGTTCTTTGTAATGACACAAAACCCTGTAATTACCCGCTGCTTATTGTTCTTTATAATGACACAAAACCCTGTAATTACCCGCTGCTTATTGTTCTCTAAAATGACACACAACCCTGTAATTACCCTCTGCTTATTGTCCTCTAAAATGACACAAAACCCTGTGATTACCCGCTGCTTATTGTTCTCTAAAATGACGCAAAACCCTGTAATTACCTGCTGCTTATTGTCCTCTAAAATGACACAAAACCCTGTAATTACCCTCTGCTTATTGTCCTCTAAAATGACACAAAACCCTGTGATTACCCGCTGCTTATTGTTCTCTAAAACGACACAAAACCCTGTAATTAGCCGCTGCTTATTGTTCTTTATAATGACACAAAACCCTGTAATTACCCGTTGCTTATTGTTCTTTATAATGACACAAAACCCTGTAATTACCCGCTGCTTATTGTTCTTTATAATGACACAAAACCCTGTAATTACCCGCTGCTTATTGTTCTTTATAACGACACTAAACCCTGTAATTACCCGCTGCTTATTGTTCTTTATAACGACACTAAACCCTGTAATTAGCCGCTGCTTATTGTTCTTTATAACGACACAAAACCCTGTAATTACTCGCTGCTTATTGTCCTCTAAAATGACACAAAACCTTGTAATTACCCGCTTCTTATTGTTCTTGATAATGACACAAAACCCTGTAATTAGCCGCTGCTTATTGTTCTTGATAATGACACAAAACCCTGTAATTACCCCCTGCTTATTGTTCTTTATAATGACACAAAACCCTGTAATTACCCGCTGCTTATTGTCCTCTAAAATTACACAAAACCCTGTAATTACCCGCTGCTTATTGTTCTTTATAACAACACAAAACCCTGTAATTAGCCGCTGCTTATTGTCCTCTAAAACGACACAAAACCCTGTAATTACCTGCTGCTTATTGTCCTCTAAAATGACACAAAACCCTATAATTATCCGCTGCTTATTGTCCTCTAAAATGACACAAAACCCTGTAATTACCCGCTGCTTATTGTCCTCTAAAACGACACAAAGCCCTGTAATTACCCGCTGCTTCTTGTCCTCTAAAATGACACAAAGCCCTGTAATTACCCGCTGCTTATTGTTCTTCATAATGACACAAAACCCTATTATTACCCCCTGCTTATTGTTCTTTATAATGACACAAAACCCTGTAATTACCTGCTGCTTATTGTCCTCTAAAATGACAAAGCCCTGTAATTACCCGCTGCTTATTGTCCTCTAAAACAACACAAAACCCTGTAATTTCCCGCTGCTTATTGTTCTTTATAACGACACAAAACCCTGTAATTACCCGCTGCTTATTGTCCTCTAAAATGACACAAAACCCTGTAGTTAGCCGCCGCTTATTGTCCTCTAAAATGACACAAAACCCTGTAATTACCCGCTGCTTATTGTCCTCTAAAATGACACAAAACCCTGTAATTACCCGCTGCTTATTGTCCTCTAAAATGACACAAAACCCTGTAATTACCCGCTGCTTATTGTCCTCTAAAATGACACAAAACCCTTTAATTACTCACTGCTTATTGTCCTCTAAAATGACACAAAACCCTGTAATTACCCGCTGCTTATTGTCCTCTAAAATGACACAAAACCCTGTAATTACCCGCTGCTTATTGTTCTTTATAATGACACAAAACCCTGTAATTACCCGCTGCTTATTGTTCTTTATAATGACACAAAACCTTGTAATTACCCGCTGCTTATTGTCCTCTAAAATGACACAAAACCTTGTAATTACCCGCTGCTTATTGTCCTCTAAAATGACACAAAACCCTGTAATTACCCGCTGCTTATTTTTCTCTAAAATGACACAAAACCCTGTAATTACCCGCTGCTTATTGTCCTCTAAAATGACACAACACCCTGTAATTACCCGCTGCTTATTGTTCTTTATAATGACACAAAACCCTGTAATTACCCGCTGCTTATTTTTCTGTAAAATGACACACGACCCTGTAATTACCCGCTGCTTATTGTCCTCTAAAATGACACAAAACCCTGTAATTACCCGCTGCTTATTTTTCTCTAAAATGACACACGACCCTGTAATTACCCGCTGCTTATTGTCCTCTAAAATGACACACGACCCTGTAATTACCCGCTGCTTATTGTCCTCTAAAATGACAAAGCCCTGTAATTACCCGCTGCTTATTGTCCTCTAAAACAACACAAAACCCTGTAATTTCCCGCTGCTTATTGTTCTTTATAACGACACAAAACCCTGTAATTACCCGCTGCTTATTGTCCTCTAAAATGACACAAAACCCTGTAGTTAGCCGCCGCTTATTGTCCTCTAAAATGACACAAAACCCTGTAATTACCCGCTGCTTATTGTCCTCTAAAATGACACAAAACCCTGTAATTACCCGCTGCTTATTGTCCTCTAAAATGACACAAAACCCTGTAATTACCCGCTGCTTATTGTCCTCTAAAATGACACAAAACCCTTTAATTACTCACTGCTTATTGTCCTCTAAAATGACACAAAACCCTGTAATTACCCGCTGCTTATTGTCCTCTAAAATGACACAAAACCCTGTAATTACCCGCTGCTTATTGTTCTTTATAATGACACAAAACCCTGTAATTACCCGCTGCTTATTGTTCTTTATAATGACACAAAACCTTGTAATTACCCGCTGCTTATTGTCCTCTAAAATGACACAAAACCCTGTAATTACCCGCTGCTTATTTTTCTCTAAAATGACACAAAACCCTGTAATTACCCGCTGCTTATTGTCCTCTAAAATGACACAACACCCTGTAATTACCCGCTGCTTATTGTTCTTTATAATGACACAAAACCCTGTAATTACCCGCTGCTTATTTTTCTGTAAAATGACACAAAACCTTGTAATTACCCGCTGCTTATTGTCCTCTAAAATGACACAAAACCCTGTAATTACCCGCTGCTTATTTTTCTCTAAAATGACACACGACCCTGTAATTACCCGCTGCTTATTGTCCTCTAAAATGACACACGACCCTGTAATTACCCGCTGCTTATTGTCCTCTAAAATGACACAAAACCCTGTAATTACCCGCTGCTTATTGTTCTTTATAATGACACAAAACCCTGTAATTACCCGCTTCTTATTGTCCTCTAAAATGACACACGACCCTGTAATTACCCGCTGCTTATTGTCCTCTATAATGACACAAAATCCTGTAATTACCCGCTGCTTATTGTCCTCTAAAAAGACACAAAACCCAGTAATTACCCGCTGCTTATTGTCCTCTAAAATGACACAAAACCCTGTAATTAGCCGCTGCTTATTGTTCTTTATAACGACACAAAACCCTGTAATTACCCGCTGCTTATTGTCCTCTAAAATGCCACAAAACCCTGTAATTACCCGCTGCTTATTGTTCTTTATAACGACACAAAACCCTGTAATTAGCCGCTGCTTATTCTTCTTTATAATGACACAAAACCCTGTAATTACCCGCTGCTTATTGTCCTCTAAAATGACACAAACCCTGTAATTACCCGCTGCTTATTGTTCTTTATAACGACACTAAACCCTGTAATTAGCCGCTGCTTATTGTTCTTTATAACGACACAAAACCCTGTAATTACCCACTGCTTATTGTCCTCTAAAATGACACAAAACCCTGTAATTAGCAGCTGCTTATTGTTCTTTATAATGACACAAAACCCTGTAATTACCCCCTGCTTATTGTTCTTTATAATGACACAAAACCCTGTAATTACCCGCTGCTTTTTGTCCTCTAAAATTACACAAAACCCTGTAATTAGCCGCTGCTTATTGTCCTCTAAAACGACACAAAACCCTGTAATTACCCGCTGCTTATTGTCCTCTAAAATGACACAAAACCCTATAATTATCCGCTGCTTATTGTCCTCTAAAATGACACAAAGCCCTGTAATTACCCGCTGCTTATTGTCCTCTAAAATGACACAAAGCCCTGTAATTACCCGCTGCTTATTGTTCTTCATAATGACACAAAACCCTGTTATTACCCCCTGCTTATTGTTCTTTATAATGACACAAAACCCTGTAATTACCCGCTGCTTATTGTCCTCTAAAACGACACAAAACCCTGTAATTACCTGCTGCTTATTGTCCTCTAAAATGACACAAAGCCCTGTAATTACCCGCTGCTTATTGTCCTCTAAAACAACACAAAACCCTGTAATTTCCCGCTGCTTATTGTTCTTTATAACGACACAAAATCCTGTAATTACCTGCTGCTTATTGTTCTCTAAAATGACACAAAACCCTGTAATTACCTGCTGCTTATTGTCCTCTAAAATGACACAAAGCCCTGTAATTACCCGCTGCTTATTGTCCTCTAAAACAACACAAAACCCTGTAATTTCCCCCTGCTTATTGTTCTTTATAACGACACAAAACCCTGTAATTACCCGCTGCTTATTGTTCTTTATAACGACACAAAACCCTGTAATTACCCGCTGCTTATTGTTCTTTATAACGACACAAAACCCTGTAATTACCCGCTGCTTATTGTCCTCTAAAATGATACAAAACCCTGTAATTACCCGCTGCTTATTGTTCTTTATAATGACACAAAACCCTGTAATTACCCTCTGCTTATTGTTCTTTATAATGACACAAAACCTTGTAATTACCCGCTGCTTATTGTCCTCTAAAATGACACAAAACCTTGTAATTACCCGCTGCTTATTGTCCTCTAAAATGACACAAAACCCTGTAATTACCCGCTGCTTATTTTTCTCTAAAATTACACAAAACCCTGTAATTACCCGCTGCTTATTGTCCTCTAAAATGACACACGACCCTGTAATTACCCGCTGCTTATTGTCCTCTAAAATGACACAACACCCTGTAATTACCCGCTGCTTATTGTTCTTTTTAATGACACAAAACCCTGTAATTACCCGCTGCTTATTTTTCTGTAAAATGACACACGACCCTGTAATTACCCGCTGCTTATTGTCCTCTAAAATGACACACGACCCTGTAATTACCCGCTGCTTATTGTCCTCTAAAATGACACAAAACCCTGTAATTACCCGCTGCTTATTGTTCTTTATAATGACACAAAACCCTGTAATTACCCGCTGCTTATTGTCCTCTAAAATGACACACGACCCTGTAATTACCCGCTGCTTATTGTCCTCTATAATGACACAAAATCCTGTAATTACCCGCTGCTTATTGTCCTCTAAAAAGACACAAAACCCAGTAATTACCCGCTGCTTATTGTCCTCTAAAATGACAACAAACCCTGTAATTTACCAGCTGCTTTTTGTTCTTTATAACGACACAAAACCCTGTAATTACCCACTGCTTATTGTCCTCTAAAATGCCACAAAACCCTGTAATTACCCGCTGCTTATTGTTCTCTAAAACGACACAAAACCCTGTAATTACCCGCTGCTTATTGTTCTTTATAACGACACAAAACCCTGTAATTACCCGCTGCTTATTGTTCTTTATAATGACACAAAACCCTGTAATTACCCGCTGCTTATTGTCCTCTAAAATGACACAAAACCCTGTAATTACCCGCTGCTTATTGTTCTTTATAACGACACAGAACCCTGTAATTACCCGCTGCTTATTGTCCTCTAAAATGACACAAAACCCTGTAATTACCCACTGCTTATTGTCCTCTAAAATGACACAAAACCCTGTAATTACCCGCTGCTTATTGTCCTCTAAAATGACACAAAACCCTGTAATTACTCACTGCTTATTGTCCTCTAAAATGACACAAAACCCTGTAATTACCCGCTGCTTATTGTTCTTTATAATGACACAAAACCCAGTAATTACCCGCTGCTTATTGTTCTTTATAATGACACAAAACCCTTTAATTACCCGCTGCTTATTTTTCTTTATAATGACACAAAACCCTGTAATTACCCGCTGCTTATTGTCCTCTAAAATGACACAAAACCCTGTAATTACCCGCTGCTTATTGTTCTTTATAACGACACAAAACCCTGTAATTACCCGCTGCTTATTGTCCTCTAAAATGACACAAAACCCTGTAATTACCCGCTGCTTATTGTCCTCTAAAATGACACAAAACCCTGTAATAACCCTCTGCTTATTGTCCTCTAAAATGACACAAAACCCTGTAATTACCCGCTGCTTATTGTCCTCTAAAATGACAGAAAACCCAACATCTTTTTCCATTTTCAGATAGAGCCTACAATTTTATACAACTTTCCAATTTAGTTCTATTATCCAATTGGCTTCATTCTCTTGGTATCCTTTGTTGAAGCAGCAATAATGCAGTAGTGGGAGCTAGCTGAATACATCAGTTGCAGCCTCCAATCAGGAGCTAGCTCCCTGTAGTGAGCTGCTCCTGAGCCTACCTGAGTATACTTTTCAACAAAGGATACTAAGATAACAAAGCAAATTAGGTAATAGAAGCAATTTGGAAAATGAAATGCTCGATCTAAATCGTGAAACAAACTAATTGGGATTCATGTCTAAAAAAGTAAAATAATAGATAGAAAATATCTGTCTGAGAAATACACAAACTGATTTATGGTAAGGTTATAAAAACTAGATCATGTGATATAAAAACTAGATAATGTGATATAGAAACTAGATCATATGATATAAAAACTAGATCATGTTATATAAACACTAGACCATGTGATATATAAACACTAGATCATGTGATATATAAACACTAGATCATGTGATAGAAACACTAGACCATGTGATATACAAACACTAGACCATGTGATATACAAACACTAGACCATGTGATATACAAACACTAGACCATGTGATATACAAACACTAGATCATGTGATATATAAACACTAGATCATGTGATATATAAACACTAGATCATGTGATATATAAACACTAGATCATGTGATATATAAACACTAGATCATGTGATATATAAACACTAGATCATGTGATATATAAACACTAGATCATGTGATATATAAACACTAGATCATGTGATATATAAACACTAGATCATGTGATATATAAACACTAGATCATGTGATATAAACACTGAATCTGCTTTATTTGTACAGATGAAGATAACGCTGATATAGTGAAATCTGAGAATACAGAAGATCAGTGTGTGAGGCGTCAGCTGGGAGTCCCGGGTGAGGAAAACAGTGACGGTATCAGCCCAGGTGAGTGGGCATGTGTGATGTGTCTGAGGGACGTAGGTTACAGATGAGTGCGCATGTGTGTTGTGTCTGAGGCACACAGGTTACAAGTGAGTGTGCACGTATGTTGTGTCTGAGGCTCACAGGTTAGAAGTGAGTATGCACGTATGTTGAATCTAAGGCACGCAGGTTACAGGTGAGTGTGCACGTGTAAGGTGTCTCAGACACATCATGTGTGCACACTCACTTGTAACCTGTGTGCCTCAGATACAACATGTGTGCACACTCACTTCTAACCTGTTTACCTCAGACATGCAGGTTACAAGTGAGTGTGCAGACATGTTGTGTCTGAGACCATGTGATATAAACACTAGACCATGTGATATAAAGACTAGATCATGTGATATATAAACACTAGGTCATGTAATATATAAACACTAGATCATGTGATATATAAACACTAGGTCATGTAATATATAAACACTAGATCATGTGATATATAAACACTAGGTCATGTGATATATAAACACTAGATCATGTGATATATAAACACTAGATCATGTGATATAAACACTAGGTTGTGATATATAAACACTAGGTCATGTGATATAAACACTAGGTCATGTGATATAAACACTAGGTCATGTGATATAAACACTAGACCATGTGAAATAAACACTAGACCTTGTGAAATAAACACTAGACCTTGTGAAATAAACACTAGACCATGTGATATAAACACTAGACCTTGTGAAATAAACACTAGACCTTGTGAAATAAACACTAGACCTTGTGAAATAAACACTAGACCTTGTGATATAAACACTAGACCATGTGAAATAAACACTAGACCATGTGATATAAAGACTAGATTGTGTGATATAAACACTAGACCATGTGATATAAAGACCAGACCATGTGATATAAAGACCAGACCATGTGATATAAAGACTAGATCATGTGATATAAAGACTAGATCATGTGATATAAAGACTAGACCATGTGATATAAACACCAGACCATGTGATATAAACACCAGACCATGTGATATAAACACCAGACCATGTGATATAAACACCAGACCATGTGATATAAACACCAGACCATGTGATATAAACACCAGACCATGTGATATAAACACCAGATCATGTGATATATAAACACTAGATCATGTGATATATAAACACTAGGTCATGTGATATATAAACACTAGGTCATG
This sequence comes from Bombina bombina, assembly GCF_027579735.1. Classification (NCBI taxonomy): domain Eukaryota; kingdom Metazoa; phylum Chordata; class Amphibia; order Anura; family Bombinatoridae; genus Bombina; species Bombina bombina. Next base: position 453,371,905 of record NC_069505.1, on the reverse strand, counting down.
TGATATATAAACACTAGGTCATGTGATATATAAACACTAGACCATGTGATATATAAACACTAGACCATGTTAAATAAACACTAGACCTTGTGATATAAACACTAGACCATGTGATATAAAGACTAGATTGTGTGATATAAACACTAGACCTTGTGATATAAACACTAGATCATGTGATATAAACACTAGACCATGGCTGCGTTCGGGCAGCGCTCAGGAGCTAGTGGGGGTGCTTCTCTCCCAGCGATGATGTGGCGCTAGGTGACGTCACAAGCAAGGGAGCTTAGAAAAAACGTTCGCATGCGCATTCCGCAAAGGGATCTGCTGTACAATAATGGACTGCGCATGCGAACGTTTTTACTAAGCTCCTGCTTGTAGCTGTTACACAACACCGGTGTTATGCCGATAATGATTTCCCCAGTCTCTTCGTAAACATCGGAACTCTGACCCACCTCCATTCAGCTGCTCTAAGCTCAGCCCCTGTAGCTTATCCTGCACTGAATAGTGGTGGGTCAGAGTTGCGATGTTTGCCAAGAGACTGAGGAAATCATTCTCGGCATAACATCGGATAAGTCTGACAGCAGCATTTAGTACAGGGCAAACTGGGGATAGGTTAAGTAACCTATCTCCACTTTGCCCTCCTGTACTAAATGCTGCTGTCAGACTTATCCGCCTCACCTGTCCCTCCTCTGCTGCTTATAAAAACATGGCAGTCTCCACAGCAACATGTGTGTGGAGGCTGCCATGTTGCCAAGCGTCTGAGCTTGCTCTGAAAAGTCCCAGCTTTTCCAGCACGCTGGAAGCGCTGGGACTTACGTCATCAGAGCGCTCAAAAAACGCCAGGCATCTCACTTGCAAGTGTGAGAAAAACGCTCCAAGCGAGTCCCAGTTCGCTTGGAGCGCTGCCCGAACGCGCCCCATGTGATATAAAGACTAGGTCATGTGATATAAAGACCAGACCATGTGATATAAACACCAGACCATGTGATATAAAGACTAGATCATGTGATATAAAGACTAGACCATGTGATATAAACACCAGACCATGTGGTATATAAACACCAGACCATGTGATATATAAACACCAGATCATGTGATATATAAACACTAGATCATGTGATATATAAACACTAGATCATGTGATATAAACACTGAATCTGCTTTATTTGTACAGATGAAGTTAACGCTGATATAGTGAAATCTGATAATACAGAAGATCTGTGTGTGAGGCGTCAAGTGGGTGCCCCGGGTGAGGAAAACAGTGACAGTATCAGCCCAGGTGAGTGTGCACGTGTGATGTGTCTGAGGCACACAGGTTACAGCTGATTGTGCACATGTGTTGTGTCTGAGGCACATAGGTTACAGGTGAGTGTGCACGTGTGTTGTGTCTGTGGCACATAGGTTACAGGTGAGTGTGCACGTATGTTGTATCTAAATGACACAGGTTAAAGGTGACCCTGCAAGCATGTTGTGTCTGAGGCACGCAGGATACAGGTGAGTGTACATGTGTGGTGTGTCTGAGTTACACAGGTTACAAGTGAGTGTGCACCTATGTTGTGTCTGAGGCACACAGGATACAAGTGAGTGTGCATGCATACTGTGTCTAAGGCACACAGGTTACAAGTGAGTGTGCACGTATGTTGTGTCTGAGGCACACAGGTTACAAGTGAGTGTGCACGCATGTTGTGTCTGAGGCACACAGGTTACAGGTAAGTGTGCACCTATGTTGTGTCTAAGGCACACAGGTTATAGGTAAGTGTGCACATGTGAGGTGTCTGAGGCACGCAGGTAACAAGTGAGTGTGCACGTATACTGTGTCTGAGGCACACAGGTTACAAGTGAGTGTGCACACGAGTTATGTCTGAGGCACACAGGTTACAAGTGAGTGTACACATATGTTGTGTCTGAGGCACACAAGTTACAAGTGAGTGTGCACGTATGTTGTGTCTGAGGCACACAGATTACAAGTGAGTGTGCACGCATGTTGAATCTGAGGCACGCAGGTTACAGGTGAGTGTGCATGTGTAAGGTGTCTCAGACACATCATGTGTGCACACTCACTTGTAACCTGTGTGCCTCAGATACAACATGTGTGAACATTCACTTCTAACCTGTTTACCTCAGACATGCAGGTTACAAGGGAGTGGGCACGTATACTGTGTCTGAGGCACACAGGTTACAAGTGAGTGTGCACACATGTATCTGAGGCACACAGGTTACAGGTGAGTATGCACGTATGTTGTGTCTGAGGCACACAGGTTAAGAGTGAGTGTGCACGTATGTTGTGTCTGAGGCACATAGGTTACAAGTGAGTGTACACGTATGTTGTATCTGAGGCACACAGGTTAAGAGTGAGTGTGCACGTATGTTGTGTCTGAGGCACATGGTTACAAGTGAGTGTGCACGTATGTTGTGTCTGAGGCACACAGGTTAAGAGTGAGTGTGCATGTACATTGTGTCTGAGGCACACAGGGTACAAGTGAGTGTGCACATGTATCTAAACTTTACTCATTCGCTATAAATATGTAAGAAATAAGAGGGAGAAAGTACCACAGTGTGAGTTTTTGGTTCTGTTGTCTGTCTGGGAAATCCACAAAATTATAAACACTAGATCATGTGATATAAAGACTAGATCATGTATATAAACACTAGGTCATGTGATATAAACATTACATCATGTGATATAAACACTAGATCATGTGATATAAACACTAGATCATGTGGTATAAACACTAGGTCATGTGATATAAAAACTAGATCATGTGATATAAAAACTAGATCATGTGATATAAAAACTAGGTCATGTGATATAAACACTAGATCATGTGGTATAAACACTAGATCGTGTGATATAAACACTAGATCATGTGATATAAACACTAGATCATGTGATATATAAACACTAGACCATGTGATATATAAACACTAGACCATGTGATATATAAACACTAGACCATGTGATATATAAACACTAGATCATGTGATATATAAACACTAGATCATTTCATATAAAAACCAGATCATGTGATATAAAGACTAGAGTGTGTGATATAAACACTAGATCATGTGACACTAGTTCGTGTGATATAAACACCAGTTCATGTGATATAAACACTAGACCATGTGATGTATAAACACTAGACCATGTGATGTATAAACACTAGATCATGTGATATAAAAACTGAATCTGCTTTATTTGTACAGATAAAGATAACGCTGATATAGTGAAATCTGAGAATACAGAGGATCAGTGTGTGAGGAGTCAGCTGGGAGTCCCGGGTGAGGAAAACAGTATCAGCCCAGGTGAGTGTGCAAGTGTGTTGTGTCTGAGGGACGTAGGTTACAGGTGAGTGTGCACGTGTGTTGTGTGTGAGGGACGTAGGTTACAGGTGAGTGTGCACGTGTGTTGTGTCTGAGGCACACAGGTTACAAGTGAGTATGCACGTATGGTGTGTCTGAGGCACACAGGTTACAGGTGAGTGTGCACGTATGGTGTCTCTGTGGCACGCAGGTTACAAGTGAGTGCACGTATGGTGTGTCTGAAGCACACAGGTTACAAGTGGGTGTGCACTCACTTGTAACCTGTGTGCCTCAGACACAACATGTGTACACACTCACTTGTAACCTGTGTGCCTCAGACACAACATGTGTGCACACTCACTTGTAACCTGTGTGCCTCAGACACAACATGTGTGCACACTCACTTGTAACCTGCATGTCTGAGGCACACAGGTTACAAGTGAGTGTGCACGTGTGTTGTGTCTGAGGGACGTAGGTTACAAGTGAGTGTGCACTAACGTTGTGTCTGAGACACACAGGTTACAAGCTATAAATATGTAAGAAATAAGAGGGAGCAAGTACCACACTGAGTTTTTGGTTCTGTTGTTTGTCTGGGAAATACACAAAGTTATAAACACTAGATCATGTGACATAAACACTAGATCATGTGATAATAACAAAGCAAATTAGGTAATAGAAGCAATTTGGAAAATTAAATGCTCGATCTAAATCGTGAAACAAACTAATTGGGATTCATGTCTAAAAAAGTAAAATAATAGATAGAAAATATCTGTCTGAGAAATACACAAACTGATTTATGGTAAGGTTATAAAAACTAGATCATGTGATATAGAAACTAGATCATGTGATATAAACACTAGACCATGTGATATAAACACTAGATCATGTGATATATAAACACTAGATCATGTCATATAAATACTAGACCATGTGATATACAAACACTAGACCATGTGATATACAAACACTAGACCATGTGATATACAAACACTAGACCATGTGATATACAAACACTAGACCATGTGATATACAAACACTAGACCATGTGATATACAAGCACTAGACCATGTGATATACAAACAATAGACCATGTGATATACAAACGCTAGATCATGTGATATATAAACGCTAGATCATGTGATATAAACGCTAGATCATGTGATATATAAACGTTAACACTAGATCATGTGATATACAAACACTAGACCATGTGATATACAAACACTAGACCATGTGATATACAAACACTAGACCATGTGATATACAAACGCTAGATCATGTGATATACAAACGCTAGATCATGTGATACAAACGCTAGATCATGTGATATAAACGCTAGATCATGTGATATAACCAATAGACCATGTGATATAAACAATAGATCATGTGATATAAACACTAGATCATGTGATATAAATACTAGATTGTGTGATATAAAGACTAGACCATGTGAAATAAACACTAGATCATGTGATATAAACACTGAATCTGCTTTATTTGTACAGATGAAGATAACGCTGATATAGTGAAATCTGAGAATACAGAAGATCAGTGTGTGAGGCGTCAGCTGGGAGTCCCGGGTGAGGATAACAGTGACGGTATCAGCCCAGGTGAGTGCATGTGTGATGTGTCTGAGGGACGTAGGTTACAGATGAGTGCGCATGTGTGTTGTGTCTGAGGCACATAGGTTACAGGTGAGTGTGCACATGTGTTGTGTCTGAGGCACACAGGTTACAAGTGAGTGTGCACGTATGTTGTGTCTGAGGCTCACAGGTTACAAGTGAGTATGCACGTATGTTGAATCTAAGGCACGCAGGTTACAGGTGAGTGTGCACGTGTAAGGTGTCTCAGACACATCATGTGTGCACACTCACTTGTAACCTGTGTGCCTCAGATACAACATGTGTGCACACTCACTTCTAACCTGTTTACCTCAGACATGCAGGTTACAAGTGAGTGTGCAGACATGTTGTGTCTGAGACCATGTGATATAAACACTAGACCATGTGATATAAAGACTAGATCATGTGATATATAAACACTAGGTCATGTAATATATAAACACTAGATCATGTGATATATAAACACTAGGTCATGTGATATATAAACACTAGATCTTGTGATATATAAACACTAGATCTTGTGATATATAAACACTAGATCATGTGATATATAAACACTAGATCATGTGATATATAAACACTAGGTCATGTGATATATAAACACTAGGTCATGTGATATAAACACTAGATCATGTGATATAAACACTAGGTCGTGATATATAAACACTAGGTCAAGTGATATAAACACTAGACCATGTGATATAAACACTAGACCATGTGATATAAACACTAGACCATATGAAATAAACACTAGACCATGTGAAATAAAAACTAGACCATGTGATATAAAGACTAGACCATGTGATATAAAGACTAGACCGTGTGATATAAAGACTAGATTGTGTGATATAAAGACTAGATTGTGTGATATAAACACTAGATCATGTGATATAAAGACTAGACCATGTGATATAAAGACTAGGTCATGTGATATAAAGACCAGACCATGTGATATAAACACCAGATCATGTGATATAAACACTAGATCATGTGATATAAAGACTAGACCATGTGATATAAACACCAGACCATGTGATATAAACTCTAGATCATGTGATATATAAACACTAGATCATGTGATATAAACACTGAATCTGCTTTATTTGTACAGATGAAGTTAACGCTGATATAGTGAAATCTGAGAATACAGAAGATCTGTGTGTGAGGCGTCAAGTGGGTGCCCCGGGTGAGGAAAACAGTGACAGTATCAGTCCAGGTGAGTGTGCACGTGTGATGTGTCTGAGGCACACAGATTACAAGTGAGTGTGCACGCATGTTGAATCTGAGGCACACAGGTTACAGGTAAGTGTGCATGTATATTTTTGTGTCTGAGGCACGCAGGTTACAGGTGAGTGTGCACGTGTAAGGTGTCTCAGACACATCATGTGTGCACACTCACTTGTAACCTGTGTGTCTCAGATACAACATGTGTGAACATTCACTTCTAACCTGTTTACCTCAGACATGCAGGTTACAAGGGAGTGGGCACGTATACTGTGTCTGAGGCACACAGGTTACAAGTGAGTGTGCACACATGTATCTGAGGCACACAGGTTACAGGTGAGTATGCACGTATGTTGTGTATGAGGCACACAGGGTACAAGTGAGTGTGCACGTATGTTGTATCTGAGGCACACAGGTTAAGAGTGAGTGTGCACGTATGTTGTGTCTGAGGCACATAGGTTACAAGTGAGTGTGCACGTATGTTGTGTCTGAGGCACACAGGTTAAGAGTGAGTGTGCACGTATGTTGTATCTGAGGCACACAGGGTACAAGTGAGTGTGCACACATGTTGTATCTGAGGCACACAGGTTAAGAGTGAGTGTGCACGTACGTTGTGTCTGAGGCACACAGGTTACAAGTGAGTGTGCAATCGTATCTAAACTTTACTCATTCGCTATAAATATGTAAGAAATAAGGGGGAAAAAGTACCACAGTGTGAGTTTTTGGTTCTGTTGTCTGTCTGGGAAATCCACAAAATTATAAACACTAGATCATGTGATATAAAGACTAGATCATGTATATAAACACTAGGTCATGTGATATAAACATTAGATCATGTGATATAAACACTAGATCATGTGATATAAACACTAGGTCATGTGATATAAAAACTAGATCATGTGATATAAACACTAGGTCATGTGATATAAACACTAGGTCATGTGATATAAAAACTAGATCATGTGATATAAACACTAGGTCATGTGATATAAACACTATATCATGTGGTATAAACACTAGATCGGGTGATATAAACACCAGTTCATGTGATATATAAACACCAGTTCATGTGATATATAAACACTAGATCATGTGATATATAAACACTAGATCATGTGATATATAAACAGTAGATCATGTGATATATAAACACTAGATCATGTGGTAAAAAAACTAGATCATGTGATATAAACACTAGATTGTGTGATATAAACACTAGACCATGTGATATAAACACTAGACCATGTGATATAAACACTAGACCATGTGATATAAACACTAGACCATGTGATATAAACACTAGACCATGTGATATATAAACACTAGATCATGTGATATAAACACTAGATCATGTGACACTAGTTCGTGTGATATAAACACCAGTTCATGTGATATAAACACTAGACCATGTGATGTATAAACACTAGACCATGTGATGTATAAACACTAGATCATGTGATATAAAAACTGAATCTGCTTTATTTGTACAGATAAAGATAACGCTGATATAGTGAAATCTGAGAATACAGAGGATCAGTGTGTGAGGAGTCAGCTGGGAGTCCCGGGTGAGGAAAACAGTGACAGTATGAGCCCAGGTGAGTGTGCACGTGTGATGTGTCTGAGGCACGCAGGTTATAAGTGAGTGTGCACGTGTGTTGTGTCTGAGGGACGTAGGTTACAGGTGAGTGTGCACGTGTGTTGTGTCTGAGGGACGTAGGTTACAGGTGAGTGTGCACGTGTGTTGTGTCTGAGGGACGTAGGTTATAGGTGAGTGTGCACGTGTGATGTGTCTGAGGGATGCAGGTTACAGGTGAGTGTGCACGTGTGATGTGTCTGAGGGATGCAGGTTAAAGGTGAGTGTGCATGTGTGTTGTGTCTGAGGGATGCAGGTTACAGGTGAGTGTGCACGTGTGTTGTGTCTGAGGGATGCAGGTTACAGGTGAGTGTGCACGTATGGTGTGTCTGAGGCACACAGGTTACAGGTGAGTGTGCACGTATGGTGTCTCTGTGGCACGCAGGTTACAAGTGAGTGTGCACGTATGGTGTGTCTGAAGCACACAGACACAACATGTGTGCACACAGATTTGTAACCTGTGTGCCTCAGACACACCATACGTGCACACTCACTTGTAACCTGTGTGCCTCAGACACAACATGTGTGCACACTCACTTGTAACCTGTGTGCCTCAGACATGCAGGTTACAAGTGAGTGTGCTCGTGTGTTGTGTCTGAGGGACGTAGGTTATAGGTGAGTGTGCACACATGTTGCGTCTGAGGCACACAGGTTACAAGTGAGTGTGCACTAACGTTGTGTCTGAGACACACAGGTTACAAGCTATAAATATGTAAGAAATAAGAGGGAGCAAGTACCACACTGAGTTTTTGGTTCTGTTGTTTGTCTGGAAAATACACAAAGTTATAAACACTAGATCATGTGACATAAACACTAGATCATGTGACATAAACACTAGATCATGTGACATAAACACTAGATCATGTGATATATAAACACTAGATCATGTAATATAAACACTAGATCATGTGATATATAAACACTAGATCATGTGACATAATTACTAGATCATGTGATATATAAACACTAGATCATGTGACATATAAACACTAGATCATGTGACAAACACTAGGTCATGTGACATACACACTAGATCATGTGACATATAAACACTAGATCATGTGATATAACCACTAGGTCATGTGACATAAACACTAGGTCATGTGACATAAACACTAGATCATGTGATATAAACACTGAATCTGCTTTATTTGTACAGATGAAGATAACACTGATATAGTGAAATCTGAGAATACAGAAGATCAGTGTGTGAGGCGTCAGCTGGGAGTCCCGGGTGAGGAAAACGGTGACAGTATCAGCCCAGGTGAGTGTGCACGTGTGATGTGTCTGAGGCTCACAGGTTACAAGTGAGTGTGCACGTGTGTTGTGTCTGAGGCACACAGGTTACAAGTGAGTGTGCACTCATCATGTTGTGTCTGAGGCACGCAGGTTACAGGGGAATGTGCACGTATATTATATCTGAGGCACGCAGGTTACAAGTGAGTGTGCACGTATATTGTATCTGAGGCACACAGGTTACAAGTGAGTGTGCACACATGTGTCTGAGGCACGCAGGTTACAAGTGAGTGTGCACGTATATTGTATCTGAGGCACGCAGGTTACAAGTGAGTGTGCACACATGTTGTGTCTGAGGCACGCAGGTTACAAGTGAGTGTGCACGTATATAGTATCTGAGGCACATAGGTTACAGGTGAGTGTGCATGTATATTGTATCTGAGGCACGCAGGTTACAAGTGAGTGTGCACGAATATTGTATCTGAGGCACATAGGTTACAGGTGAGTGTGCACGTATGTTGTGTCTGAGGCACACAGGTTATATGTGAGTGTGCATGTGTGTTGTGTCTGAGACACGCAGGTTACAAGTGAGTGTGCACACATGTTGTGTCTGAGGCACGCAGGTTACAGGTGAGTGTGCACATATATTGTATCTGTTGTATCTGAGGCACACAGGTTACAGGTGAGTGTGCACGTATATTGTATCTGAGGCACGCAGGTTACAGGTGAGTGTGCACGTATATTGTATCTGAGGCAGGCAGGTTATATGTGAGTGTGCTATTGTTTGTATTCTTTAGTTTAAAAGAGCAGAACATTGTAAATAATCTTTTTACATGCACATGATATTGCATTTAAAATATAAAAATAGATTTCGTTCTAATGATACGATGAGTCCACGGATCATCTAATTACTATTGGGAATATCACTCCTGCCCAGTAGGAGGCGGCAAAGAGCACCACAGCAAAGCTGTTAAATATCACCTCCCCTCCTTCCCACCCCAGTCATTCTCTTTGCCTACGTTAGAGAAAGGAAGAGGTAAAGTTAGGTGTTAGATAAGATTCTTCAAGCAAGATTTCATTATTTTTCAGCAGTGCAAGATTGTTCTGCTTTGTCCTAGGGTGTAGCCGTAGTCCATTTCAGTCTCTTCAGTAGAGCAGTGGTGGCTTTCAAGCAATGGGAACTTAGGGGGTATAATCGTCACTGCGCCTCCCATGTAGTTAATGCTGCCCTAACTTAAAAGCCTTAGTAAGATTACTCAGTCTTTGTTTTTTCTACCACAGGTGCATGTGAGGGAGCATGCCTCTCAAACCTAGTGAGCTGCCCTGCTGCCAGGCAGATTTCATAGAGGTAAGTGCTAAGTTTATTTTGCTAGGAGACATGCAAAAAAATATTGGCACTTTAACAGTCTATCTGTTGGAACTCATTTATCCTATCGTGGGTTATAGGACATGACAGGCAGTTTGTGCAGACACTGGGGACGTGAGGAAGGAACTATAGCTCTTTTTTATTATGCAGCTTATGGTGGTTTTACTCTCCCAGCGACTTCATTTTCAAAGTTAATGTCAGACGGGAGTTTCTGTTTGTAACGCCCACAATGGGCAGGTCTGTTTTTAGAAGCGGCAAAGAATTTGTGCGCTTTCCTTCATCCCTTCTCAGTTCCGGTGTGTCGGAGGTGCTTCGCATAGGTGCGGTTCCACTTTCTGTGGGAAGTGATTAAAAAAACAGAAAGCGTATACAGAGTGGAGCAGTTCTTATAGAGTTCTAATCTTTTATTAACAGGAGTTGGGCAGTTATCTATCCGGCGGTCAGCAGGACAGGTAGGCACCTCAGCAGGAAAGCTGTCTGAGGTGTAGAGGCTGTCTGGGTGGTTATAATATGGTTTTTTTTGTGGAATCACACATAAAAAAGATTATCGTTTAAAATTTAAAGGGACAGTACCGTTTTTTGTGATAAAAGTTAAAAGTCAAATAAAAGCATTTTATTTTTCTTTTGGTTAATTCTTGAGTAAAGATGGACCAAGAGGCCCTGCAGAATGTTACATGTTCTTTATGTTTTGATGCTAATGTGGAACCACCAATCCCTTTCTGTTCCTCATGTATTGAGAGAACCAGGGGCGAAACTACAGGGGGTGCAGAGGTCGCAATTGTGACTGGGCCCCCAAGGGTGGGGGACCAGCTTAAAATAAATAAATAAATAAATTTTAAAAGTTGACCTGCCACTGCCTGCACTGATATCATGTGAGTGTGACATGATGCTTCACTAGTGTCTCTGACTACAGGGGTTAGTGTTTCTGTTTTACCCATTGATGTTTATGTATGTGTATGTGTGTATGTATGTGACTGTGTGTATTTATGTATGTGTGTGTGTGTGTGTGTGTATGTTTGTGTGTGTACCAGCAAATTACAGACCTTGTTACTACAGCATGGGGGGAGGGGTAAACAGTGTCAGTCTATACAGTACCACTATATACAGTACGGGGGGGCTGGACCATATCACAGACTACTGTGGTCACTTTATAAAGTACTGGGGCGGGTAGGGTCAGGCCAGCCATCTCACCGGCAGATTACAGACTGTGTCACTGACTCACTATATACAGTACTGGTGGGTTAAACAGTGTCACTATATACAGTAATAGGAGTCAGACCATCTCACAGACTGTGGGCACAGGGTAACTCCTTTTGCAGACATGTAATCTGATTCACATTTTTTTTCTGTGTTAAATGTTAAAAAAAATAATATCAAATTCACTTTTTTTTGGGGGGGGGGGGCTTCTTAGATTCTTGCACCTGGGCCCTGTGTTTTCTAGTTACGCCTCTGGAGAGAACATTGAATTATAGGGATAGGCTGTTTGACTCTGAGCCAGCATTGTCTATTGTGGATGCTGTTCAGGGGTCTCCTGCAAATGTTCAAGATATGCCGCAGCTTTCTCTTCATATGTCCCAAAATTTGTCGCCCATACATACAGTGCCCTGCGCTTCCTCACAAGCTCTGGTAGGAGTTTCATTGCAAGACATCGCTTCCCTTATGTCTTCTGCGGTAACTGATGTGTTGTCTGCCTTTCCCATGCTGCAGGGAAAGCGAAAGAGGAAATCTAAGGATTTAGGGAGTTAGGTGTCTGACACAGTCATGGTTATCCAGAATCTTCCTTCCCAGAAATCTGAGAAGGAAGGTACTTTGGTGGCATCTGAGGGTGAAATCTCAGACTCAGTGTAACTCCTTCTTGTGATGCTGAAGTGGTATCATTTAGATTTAAGCTTGAGCACCTCCGTTTGGCTACCTTGGACCATTCCGAAACTACCATAGTAGTCAATCTAAGAAGTCCAGTAAACTTACCAAGTATTTTGATGTACCTTCCATGGTGGAGGTTTTTCCTGTACCAGATCGGGCTACAGAGATTATCGCTAGGGAATGGGAGAGACCGGGTATCCCTTTTTCTCCATCCACTATTTTTAAGAAGATATTTCTTATTGCTGACTCTAAGTTTCGAAACTTCAAGGGTAAGCCTTCCTCTCCCTCTACAAAGCAGGAACAGTCCAAGCCTTCCTGGAGGTCCAATCAGTCTTGGAACAAGGGAAAGCAATCTAAGAAGCCCGCTACTGACTCAAAATCAGCATGAAGGGTCTGCCCCCGATCCGGTACCGGATCTTGTGGGGGCAGACTTTCATTCTTCGCTCAGGCTTGGGTTCGGGACGTTCAGGATCCCTGGGCGGTAGACATTGTGTCCCAGGGATACAAACTAGAGTTAAAGACCTTTCCTCCCAGGGACAGGTTTCTGCTCTCAAGATTATCTGTAGACCAGATAAAAAGAGAGGCGTTCTTACACTGTGTTCGGGACCTCTCCGACATGGTAGTGATAGTTCCTGTTCCAGTACAGGAGCAGGGTCTGGGTTTTTACTCCAGTCTGTTAGTGGTTCCCAAAAAAGAGGGAACCTTCAGACCAATTTTAGAACTCAAAAGTCTAAACAAATTCCTCAGAGTACCGTCCTTCAAGATGGAAACTATTTGTTCCATTCTTCCCTTGGTTCAAGAGGGTCAATTCATGACAACAGTAGACTTAAAGGATGCGTACCTGCATGTTCCCATTCACAGGGATCATCACAGGTTTCTGAGGTTCGCTTTTCTAGACAAACACTTCCAGTTTGTGGCTCTTCCATTCGGCCTTGCCACAGCTCCCAGAATTTTTTCAAAAGTCCTGGGATCTCTGTTGGCGGTGCTCCGGTTACGGGAGTTGCAGTGGCTCCTTACCTGGACGACATTCTGGTTCAGGTGCCATCCTTTCAACAAGCGAACTCCCACAAGGAGATGTTGTTATCCTTCCTGTGCTCTCACGGATGGAAGGTGAATCTGGGAAAGAGTTCCTTAATTCCAGCTACAAGGGTAGTTTTCTTGGGAACCATAATAGATTCCCTATCGATGAAAATATTTCTGACAGAAAGATCTTCGATTCTTGTCTGGTGCTTCAGTCTTCTCCTTGGCCATCAGTGGCTCATTTGTATGGAGGTAATCAGTCTGATGGTAGCTGCCATGGACATCATTCCGTTTGCCCGTTTCCACCTCAGACCCTTGCAGTTATGCATGCTCAGACAATGGAATGGGGATTATGCGGATCTGTCTTCGAGATTACATCTGGATCAGGAGACAAGTCATTCTCTTCTTTGGTGGTTGTCTCAGGAACATCTCTCCCAGGAAACCTGCTTCCGCAGACCCACCTGGGTGATTGTGACTACGGACGCCAGCCTGCTGGGATGTGGAGCAGTCTGGGGCTCACTAAGAGCTCAGGGGACATAGACTCGGGAGGAGTTTGTTCTCCCTATAAACATTCTAGAGCTGAGGGCAATCTTCAATGCTCTTCTGGCCTGGCTTCAGTTAGCTTCAGCCCGGTTTATCAGGTTCCAGTCGGACAACATAACTTCAGTGGCTTACATCAACCATCAGGGAGGAACTCAGAGTTCTTTGGCCATGACAGAGGTAGTAAAAAATGGGGGTTCCCTCAAGCGCCTACCCAGGCGGAGGCAAAGGGTTTAGTAGCAGAGAACCGATGAAATAGTAAAATCACTTATACCAGTAGATACAATAAAATTACTTGTATAATATAACTATGATAGAATTAAATACAATGATACAATAATCATGGATCCATGATGTTAATACATAATATTAATACAGAAAGACAAATAAAAACAACAATAATGTAAGAACAATATATAAGAGAACAATGAATTGCACAATAAAATGACAATGGATTGCACAATAAAAATGACAATGAATGGCACAATAAAAATTGATTGCACAATAATAAAACCAATGGTCTGGATAGCACAATGATATGGTGATTTAGACCAAGTATCTTGAAGAAATAGAATGAGGGCTAGGGATTGAGCCCATCCAAAAATGGACAGTGCAGAAATTGTATATAAGTGACCAATAGATGTCAGTTCCAGTTGTGTAGAAGTGTGGATAGTGTTCAAAAAATACGTATGTAAGTAGTATCCAAAAAAGTTAGATAATGGGTGTGTAGTATTAACCTGAAGTAAATCCTATAAAGCCAGTGATCAAAAATAAAAATGTGAATTCATAGTGTTAATTCATCAAATGAAAAAACAGTAAAAAATCAAAAAATCAGAAACACACTTCTGTGAAAAAATATATAACGTGATTCCTCTGTGAGAAATATTAAATTATAAAAAAATTTATTGTGAAAAAATGGAAAAATATAAAAGTATAAAAATATGGATATATAAAAAACACAGTACCCAGGGTTCTAATTACATCAAATGTTGCTTGTAGTCGATCCCAAAGTATAGTTGATCCCAAAGTGTAGTTGAATCCGTGAATGTGTGAGGGTAAGGAGGGGTAAACAGATAGGTAAACAATGTGATAAAGAACGATATCCACCTATAAATATAAAAGTATATAGTGCAGATAACCTTTTAGAATTAATACACAAATGAAATTAGGCTTACCAATACTCAGTCTACGCGTTTTGGCTCTTCCTAGGCCTGTATCAAGACTAGTGTATTGGATTACCTGGTAGCCTTATAAAGTGTTTAAGGAGGTCAGTGGACCGGAAGTAATCCGCATGGAACTTCCGGTTTTCGGATATCAAACTTTTAGTTATAATTTACTTATTAAGTAAATCTTGGAATAGTCTTTTTGGACAATAGCCAATGCAGAGTGATCAGAGTAGAAATTTGCTCAATATACAGTGATTCGAGCTGACATAAATTTTTCCCCAAGAGAGACGTGACGTCACTTCCGTTTTTTTCGTATCTTACTAGATATTCTGTACTTTTTTTTGTGTTTCTGTACTAGATATTCTAGATAATACTAGATATTACTAGATAATACTTGATAATAGTGACGTCACGTCTCTCTTGGGGAAAAATGAATGTCAGCTCGATTCACTGTATATTAAGCAAATTTCTACTCTGATCACTCTGCATTGGCTATTGTCCAAAAAGACTATTCCAAGATATATTCCAAGAAACTAAAAGTTTGATATCCGAAAACCGGAAGTTCCATGCGGATTACTTCCGGTCCACTGACCTCCTTAAACACTTTATAAGGCTACCAGGTAATCCAATACAATAGTCTTGATAAAGGCCTAGGAAGGGCCGAAACGCGTAGACTGAGTATTGGTAAGCCTAATTTCATTTGTGTATTAATTCTAAAAGGTTATCTGCACTATATACTTTTATATTTATAGGTGGATATCGTTCTTTATCGCATTGTTTACCTATCTGTGGGCCTAACACTCCTTCACCTCACACATTCACGGATTCAACTACACTTTGGGATCAACTATACTTTGGGATTGACTACAAGCAACATTTGATGTAATTAGAACCCTGGGTACTGTGTTTTTTATATATCCATATTTTTATACTTTTATATTTTTACATTTTTTCAGAATAAAAACATTTTTTTAATATTTTTTTAATATTTCTCACAGAGGAATCACGTTATATATTTTTTCACAGAAGTGTGTTTCTGATTTTTTGAGTTTTTACTGTTTTTTCATTTGATGAATTAACACTATGAATCCACATTTTTATTTTTGATCACTGGCTTTATAGGATTTACTTCAGGTTAATACTACACACCCATTATCTAACTTTTTTGGATACTACTTACATACGTATTTTTTGAACACTATCCACACTTCTACACAACTGGAACTGACATCTATTTGTCACTTCTATACAATTTCTGCACTGTCCATTTTTGGATGGGCTCAATCCCTAGCCCTCATTCTATTTCTTCAAGCTACTTGGTCTAAATCACCATATCATTGTGCTATCCAGACCATTTGTTTTATTATTGTGCAATCAATTTTTATTGTGCAATCCATTGTCATTTTATTGTGCAATTCATTGTTCTCTTATATATTGTTCTTACATTATTGTTGTTTTTATTTGTCTTTCTGTATTAATATTATGTATTAACATCATGGATCCATGATTATTGTATCATTGTATTTAATTCTATCATAGTTATATTATACAAGTAATTTTATTGTATCTACTGGTATAAGTGATTTTACTATTTCATCGGTTTCTCTGCTACTAATCCCTTTGCCTCCGCCTGGGTGGGCGCTTGAGGGAACCCCCATTTTTTACTGCGATTTCTATTGGTGGTTACTAGGCATCACTTCCCCTCAGGCTACAAGGGTTTTTTGAGTAGGCGCTAGTCCATTTTTCACATTATTTGTAATTACCATGACAGAGGTAGCCAAGATTATTCAGTGAGCGGAGATCCACAACTGCTGTCTTTCTGTGATCCACATTCCAGGAGTGGACAATTGGGAAGCGGATTTTCTGAGCAGACAGACCTTTCACCCGGGGGAGTGGGAGCTCCATCCGGAAGTGTTTTCCAGCTTGATTCTCAAATGGGGACAGCCGGAACTGGATCTCATGGCATCTCAACAGAATGTCAAGCTCCCGAGGGATCCTCAGGCTGTACTGATAGATGCTCTGGCGGTCCCTTGGAATTTCAGTTTAGCATACCTTTTTCCTCCGTTTGCTCTCCTTCCTCGGGTCATTGCTCAAATCAAACAGGAGAGGGCGTCAGTGATCCTCATTGCTCCGGCGTGGCCTCGCTGGATTTGGTATGCAGACCTAGTGGAGATGTCATCTCTTCCACCTTGGAGACTTCCATTGAGGAAGGACCTTCTACTTCAAGGGCCTTTCCTTCATCCAAATCTAGTTTCTCTGAAGCTGACTGCTTGGAGATTGAACGATTGATTTTATCTTAGCGTGGGTTTTCTGAGTTGGTCATTGAGACCATGATTAAGGCTCGTAAACCTGTGACTAGAAAGATTTACCATAAGATATGGCGTAAATATCTGCATTGGTGTGAATCCAGAGGCTACTCTTGGAGTAGAGTTCGGATTGCTAGAATTTTGTCCGTTCTCCAGAAGGGTCTGGAGAAGGGTTTATCTGCAGGTACTTTGAAGGGTCAAATATCTGCCTTGTCTATTTTGTTGCATAAGCGTCTGGCAGACGTCCCAGACGTGCAATCATTCTGTCAGGCCTTGGTCAGAATCAGGCCTGTGTTTAAATCTGTTACTCCTCCCTGGAATCTTAACCTTGTTCTTAAGGTTCTTCAACAAGCTCCGTTTGAGCCTATGCATTTCTTAGATATTAAATTATTATCTTGGAAAGTTTTGTTTCTTGTTGCAATTTCTCCGCTCCGCAGAGTCTCAGAACTCTCAGCATTGCAGTATGAATCCCCTTATCTTATTTTTCATTCTGATAAGGTAGTTTATGTGTACTAAGTTGGGGTTCCTTCCTAAAGTGGTTTCGGATAGGAAAATTAATCAGGAAATTGTTGTTCCTTCTTTGTGTTCTAACCCTTCTTCTCATAAGGAGCGTCTGCTGCACAACCTAGATGTGGTGCGTGCGTTGAAATTCTATTTACAGGCAATTAAGGATTTTCGCCAGTCTTCGGCTCTGTTTGTTGTTTTCTCTGGGAAACGTAAGGGTAAGAAAGCTACAGCTACTTCTCTTTCTTTGTGGCTGAAGAGTATAATTCGCTTGGCCTATGAAACTGCTGGACAGCAACCTCCTGAGAGAGTCACGGCTCATTCTACGAGGGCGGTTTCCTCTTCCTGGGCATTCAAAAATGAAGCTTCTGTGGAACAGATTTGCAAGGCTGCAACATGGTCCACTCTTCACACTTTTTCCAAATTCTATAAATTTGATACCTTTGCCTCGGTTGAGGCTTCTTTTGGGAGAAAGGTTCTTCAAGCAGTGGTGCCTTCTGTTTAGGTTCCCTGTCTTGTCCCTCCCTTATTATCTGTGTCCTCTAGCTTGGGTATTGATTCCCAATAGTAATTAGATGATCCGTGGACTCACCGTGTCATTAGAAAGAAAACAACATTTATGCTTACCTGATTTATTTATTTATTGACACGGTGAGTCCACGGCCCGTCCTGTTTTTTTGCAAGACAGGTTTTTTGTCGTATTATAAACCTCAGGCACCTCTGCACCTTGTTGCTTCCTTTCTCTCCTTTACTTTGGTCGAATGACTGGGGTTGGAGGGAAGGGAGGTGATATTTAATAGCTTTGCTGTGGTGCTCTTTCCTGCCTCCTGCTGGGCAGGAGTGATATTCCTAATAGTAATTAGACGATCCGAGGACCTTGTCAAGAAATACAAATTTTTTATCAGGTAAGCATAAATTTCATTTTTTTAATTTTAATTTACAATGGTCTATTGTGTGTGTTTATATATATATATATATATATATATTAGATTGTGAGTATGTGATGTGTCTAAGGGATGCAGGTTACAGGTGAGTGTGCACGTTTGATGTGTCTGAGGCACACAGGTTACAGGTGAGTGTGCACGCATGTTGTGTCTGAGGCACACAGGTTACAAGTGAGTGTGCACACATGTGTCTGAGGCACACAGGTTACAAGTGAATGTGCACGTATGTTGTGTCTGAGGCACACAGGGTACAAGTGAGTGTGCACACATGTTGTGTCTGAGGCACACAGGTTACAAGTGAGTGTGCACGTATGTTGTGTCTGAGGCACACAGGGTACAAGGGAGTGTGCACACATGTATCTGAGGCACGCAGGTTACAAGTGAGTGTGCACACATGTTGTGTCTGAGGCACACAGGGTACAAGTGAGTGTGCACACATGTATCTGAGGCACGCAGGTTACAAGTGAGTGTGCACGTATGTTATGTCTGAGGCACACAGGGTACAAGTGAGTGTGCACACATGTTGTGTCTGAGGCACACAGGTTACAAGTGAGTGTGCACGTATGTTGTGTCTGAGGCACACAGGGTACAAGGGAGTGTGTGCACATGTATCTGAGGCACGCAGGTTACAAGTGAGTGTGCACACATGTTGTGTCTGAGGCACACAGGTTACAAGGGAGTGTGTGCACATGTATCTGAGGCACGCAGGTTACAAGTGAGTGTGCACACATGTTGTGTCTGAGGCACACAGGTTACAAGTGAGTGTGCACGTATGTTGTGTCTGAGGCACACAGGTTACAAGTGAGTGTGCACGTATGTTGTGTCTGAGGCACACAGGGTACAAGTGAGTGTGCACACATGTTGTATCTGAGGCACGCAGGTTACAAGTGAGTGTGCACACATGTTGTGTCTGAGGCACACAGGTTACAAGTGAGTGTGCACGTATGTTGTGTCTGAGGCACACAGGGTACAAGGGAGTGTGCACACATGTATCTGAGGCACACAGGGTACAAGTGAGTGTGCACACATGTTGTATCTGAGGCACGCAGGTTACAAGTGAGTGTGCACACATGTTGTATCTGAGGCACACAGGTTACAAGAGAGTGTGCACGTATGTTGTATCTGAGGCACACAGGTTACAAGTGAGTGTGCACGTGTATCTAAATTTTACTCATTAGCTATAAATATGTAAGAAATAAGAGGGAGCAAGTACAACACTGAGTTTTTGGTTCTGATGTCTGTCTGGGAAATACACAAAGTTATAAACACTAAATCATGTGATATATAAACACTTGATCATGTGATATATAAACACTAGACCATGTGATATATAGACACTAGATCATGTGATATAAACACTAGATCATGTGATATAAACACTAGATTATCTGATATAAACACTAGATCATCTGATATAAACACTAAATCGTCTGATATAAACACTAGATCATGTGACATAAGCACTAGATCATGTGATACATAAACACTAGATCATGTGATACATAAACACTAGATCATGTGATACATAAACACTAGATCATGTGATATAAACAATGGATCATGTGATATAAACACTAGATCATGTGACATAAAGACTAGGTCATGTGATATAAAAACTGAATCTGCTTTATTTGTACAGATGAAGATAACGCTGATATAGTGAAATCTGAGAATACAGAAGATCAGTGTGTGAGGCGTCAGCTGGGAGTCCTGGGTGAGGAAAACAGTGACAGTATCAGCCCAGGTGAGTGTGCACGTGTGATGTGTCTGAGGGACGTAGGTTACAGATGAGTGTGCATATGTGATGTGTCTGAGGCTCACAGGTTACAAGTGAGTGTGCACACATGTTGTGTCTGAGGCATGCAGGTTACAGGTGAGTGTGCACGTATGTTGTGTCTGAGGCACACAGGTTACAAGTGAGTGTGCAATCGTATCTAAACTTTACTCATTAGCTATAAATATGTAAGAAATAAGAGGGAAAAAGTACCACAGTGTGAGTATTTGGTGCTGTTGTCTGTCTGGAAAATCCACAAAGTTATAAAAACCAGATCACATGATATAAAGACTAGATAATGTGATATAAAAAACAGATCATTTGATATAAACACTAAATCATGTTGATATCAAAACTCGATCATGTTGATATCAAAACTAGATCATGTGATATAAAAACCAGATCATGTGATATAAAAACCAGATCATGTGATATAAAAACTAGATCATATGATATAAAAACTAGATCATATGATATAAAAACTAGATCATGTGACCACTCCTCAATATCGTTGACTCTGACCTGGCCCTCGATACCAATACACCCGTTTCACTGGAGACTGGATGAGGCTATGCTACATGACCCACTAGTCATACAACAAACCCAGCAAGCTTTGACAGAGTACTTTCAGCTAAACTGCAACTCCACGACGTACACTCCAATGACTTGGTTCGCACATAAGGCTGTTCTCAGGGGGTCGTTGCTGAAACAGAAAGCTATTAAAAAGCGTTCTTCGCTAGCACAATACAAAACACTACTACAGAAAGTACAAACTGACGAAAATTCACATAAAAGTAATCCCCAGAGACAGGATCTTTTGCAGACGCTAGCCACATCACGATCCCAGCTAAAAAACTACTTGCATAAGGAGGCATGCGTAAAGGCTTTATATCTTAGGAAGATATACTTCCATGGAGGTAACAAATCTGGTACCCTGCTCGCTAGGGCCTTAAAGCGCAAAACATTACACAACTACATTCTCAATATATTAGAGTTATATAGGTATATAGATAAGGAAGGACATCTCCCCCCGGAATACTTAGAAGCCCAGATTTCAGTTATTCCCAAACCAGGTAAACCCCCCACGCATCCCGGTAATTACAGGCCCATCTCTTTATTGAACACTGATTTAAAAATCTTTACAAAAATACTGGCTAATAGGTTGAACCGAATACTCCCTGTGCCTGGTCGAGAGGCCAGGGATAACACCATCAGATCACTTCAATTAATAGATCACGCTAAACATACAAACACGGATATGGTGGTTATTTCCACAGACGCTGAGAAAGCGTTTGATCGCCTAAACTGGGATTTTTTATTTGCTACACTTAGGGAGGTGGGTCTGGGGGAGGGTATGCTTCGTAGAATTCATGCACCATCAGCAAGGGTTAGAGTAAATAATATGATGTCCGATCCCTTCATTATCCACAATGGCACAAGGCAGGGTTGTCCGCTTTCCCCTATCTTATTCATAATCAGCATGGAAGTCTTAGCACAGAAAATAAGAAATAATCCGCTGGTTTCCGGCATTAAAGTAGGCCCTTTAGATTGTAAACTCTCGCTATACGCAGACGATGTCCTGTTCACGTTATCATCACCCCAGACATCTGTCCCTGAGGTCCTGAAAGTTCTCAAACAATTTGGTGACTTTTCCAATTTCAGGATTAATGAACAAAAGTCAGAAATCTTAAATATCTCCCTCCCACCTCAAGAATTTCAGACCCTGTTACAGTCCTGCACTCTTAAACACCAACCACAAGCGATCAAATATTTGGGGATGTATCTTGCTCCAAACATGAAAGCCCTCCTGGAGCTTAACTTCACTAATCTACTTAATACTATATCGACAGATTTAAAGACTTGGAAGGACCGTCCCTTTTCATGGTGGGGTAGACTCCAAATTTTAAAAATGAATGTACTCCCTAGATTGCTGTACGCGATTCAAGCTGTCCCTATCACCCTACCACAGGGCCTCCTTACTCAGATACAACAAGTTTTAGATTCCTTTGTTTGGGGTAGCATAAAACCCAGAGTTAAGAAGGCAACTATGTACAGGTCAGCCAGAGAGGGAGGGTTGGGCCTGCCTAAGATAGAAACCTATTATCAGGCCACGGGCTTACAGAGAATCATAGAGTGGCACAGAAATAGTGACTCTAAGGCTTGGATTCCAATAGATTCACATATACTTCACTCCCCCTCTCCGGGAGCTTTATGTTGGATAGCAGGGCAGAATCGACCCCCATGGTTGAAGGCATACCCGCTTTTACACCATGTGTTCGAATTATGGGACACTTTGATAAAGAGATTCCCAGGAATATCAACACTCAGATCACCCATGTCCCCAATTTCCCCGAATGCTGAGCTATTAGGGGGGGGTAATGTTTGACAGGAATAACCTGAATAATTGGGAGATGGGTTACACGGTTCCCCTATTTAATTTACTCAGTGAGGGCAAACTCAAAAACAGGTTAGACCTTACAGACATCCTAGGTGGAGTTTTTGTTAGGTGGCTAAAATATAACCAAGTTCACCATTTTCTCCATACCCACCCTCTCAAACAGTCACTTACAAGAAATCTCACACCCTTCGACATGCGCTATGACAAGTTCAGCACATCACACCTTATCATGGGCTAAGAGACTCCTAGTTAATGCACAGAGCTCGAAACTTCCTGATTATATAGAAAGCTGGCATAGGTAATTGAATAAGACTATCACAGAAGCAGAGTGGGTTAAAAATTTTAATAATACAAGAAAATCTTCATCCTCAGCTAGATTTTTAGAGACAAATTACAAACTCCTGACTAGGTGGTACTTGACACCTACCAGACTTAAATGCATTTTCCCTGCCTCGTCGGACCTTTGTTGAAGGGGTTGTCGGGAAAGGGGGACGATGACTCACATATGGTGGGCATGTCCTAAATTGTCACCTTTTTGGGAGGGCATACAGAATATCCTACAAGTCATAATGGGGCGGGGGGATTCCTATCAGCTAGACCTGACAACGGCCCTACTGAACCTGTTACCTAAATGTAAATGTAAATTAAGAACACAACTAATTCAGTTGGCATTGAATTCTGCTAGGTCTTTAGTCGCTAGGCTCTGGAAATCTCAAATCTGCCCGACCCTAAAGGACTGGCGCTCTCACATGACAGATACCTTGAGAATGGAAGAATACGGTTTCTTTAAATCGAATAGGTTAGAATTCTTCCATGATTTAAAATTCATCTGGGATGAAATCCAAAATGATCTGAGGATAGAAGGGGGGAGCTTTACACAAGTTACAGGAGTGACCTAGGAGGAATGACAGGCCTAGTGTTATCTTAGAGAGGTATGGCTGATGTGGTCCCACCCCTGCCTGATACTCTAATAATGACCTCTTTAGCTTAGCACTTCTCTCAAAGGTTGATAGTTAAATTCAAAGTCAAGGGATACCACTAGATGTGTAGAATATATACAAAGTGATCTTAAATTAAGAAATTTCGGCATAGTTTTGTTGTTGTTTGAGTTATGTTTTGTACATTGGTGTCATTGTCAATCACCATGCATTTATATGGAGTGGGGCTACTGTTTTCAAATGGACTTATCACGGACAGTCTAGCTCTACTATTTCATTTTACTATATGGGAGTTCGTTCTCCTTTCTTTTGGAGACTGATGGTTTCTCCCTCTTTTGTTTCTGTTTAAACTTTTGTATCAACAATGACATCCTTTTGTACCATGCTGCTAAATAATGATAATAAAAATGAATAAATAAAAAAAAAAAAAAAACTAGATCATGTGATATAAAAACTAGATCATGTGATATAAAAACCAGATCATGTGATATAAAAACTAGATCATATGATATAAAAACTAGATCATGTGATATAAAATCCAGATCATGTGATATAAAAACCAGATCATGTGATATAAAAACTAGATCATGTGATATAAAAACCAGATCATGTGATATAAAAACTGAATCTGCTTTATTTGTTCAGACGAAGATAACATTGATACAGTGGAAATTGAGATAACAGAAGATTTGTGTGTGAGGCGTCAGCTGGGAATCCCGGATGATGAAACCAGTGACAGTATCAGCTCAGGTAAGTGTGCACGGGTGTTGTGTCTGAGGGATACGGGTTACAGGTGAGTGTGCATATGTGATGAGTCTGAGAGACGGGTTACAGGTGAGTATGCACATGTGATGTTTCTGAGAGACGGGTTTCAGGTGAGTGTGCACATGTGATGAGTCTGAGAGACGGGTTACAGGTGAGTGTGCTCATGTGATATGTCTGTAGGATACAGGGTACAAGTAAGTGTGCACGGGTGTTGTGTCTAAAGGAAACGGGTTAAAGGTGAGTGTGCACATGTGACGTGTCTGAGAGACGGGTTACAGGTGAGTGTGCACGGGTGTTGTGTCTGAGGGATACAGGGTACAGGTGAGTATGCACATGTGATGTGTCTGAGAGACGGGTTACAGGTGAGTGTGCTCATGTGATGTATCTGAGAGACGGGTTACAGGTGAGTATGCACATGTGATGTGTCTGAGAGACGGGTTACAGGTGAGTGTGCACATGTGATGTGTCTGAGAGACGGGTTACAGGTGAGTGTGCACATGTGATGTGTCTGAGAGACGGGTTACAGATGAGTGTGCACATGTGATGTGTCTGAGAGACGGGTTACAGGTGAGTGTGCACATGTGATGTGTCTGAGAGACAGGTTACAGGTGAGTGTGCTCATGTGATGTGTCTGAGAGACAGGTTACAGGTGAGTGTGCTCATGTGATGTGTCTGAGAGACAGGTTACAGGTGAGTGTGCACATGTGATGTGTCTGAGAGACAGGTTACAGGTGAGTGTGCACATGTGATGTGTCTGAGAGACAGGTTACAGGTGAGTGTGCACATGTGATGTGTCTGAGAGACAGGTTACAGGTGAGTGTGCACATGTGATGTGTCTGAGAGACAGGTTACAGGTGAGTGTGCACATGTGATGTGTCTGAGAGACAGGTTACAGGTGAGTGTGCACATGTGATGTGTCTGAGAGATGGGTTATAGGTGAGTGTGCACATGTGATGTGTCTGAGAGATGGGTTACAGGTGAGTGTGCTCATGTGATGTGTCTGAGAGACAGGTTACAGGTGAGTGTGCACATGTGATGTGTCTGAGAGACAGGTTACAGGTGAGTGTGCACATGTGATGTGTCTGAGAGATGGGTTATAGGTGAGTGTGCACATGTGATGTGTCTGAGAGATGGGTTACAGGTGAGTGTGCACATGTGATGTGTCTGAGAGACGGGTTACAGGTGAGTGTGCACATGTGATGTGTCTGAGAGACAGGTTACAGGTGAGTGTGCTCATGTGATGTGTCTGAGAGACGGGTTACAGGTGAGTGTGCTCATGTGATGTATCTGAGAGACGGGTTACAGGTGAGTGTGCTCATGTGATGTGTCTGAGAGACGGGTTACAGGTGAGTGTGCTCATGTGATGTGTCTGAGAGACATGTTACAGGTGAGTATGCACATGTGATGTGTCTGAGAGACGGGTTACAGGTGAGAGTGCACATGTGATGTGTCTGAGAGACGGGTTACAGGTGAGTGTGCTCATGTGATGTATCTGAGAGACGGGTTACAGGTGAGTATGCACATGTGATGTGTCTGAGAGACAGGTTACAGGTGAGTGTGCACATGTGATGTGTCTGAGAGACGGGTTACAGGTGAGTGTGCACATGTGATGTGTCTGAGAGATGGGTTACAGGTGAGTATGCACATGTGATGTGTCTGAGAGACGGGTTACAGGTGAGTGTGCACATGTGATGTGTCTGAGAGACGGGTTACAGGTGAGTGTGCACATGTGATGTATCTGAGAGACGGGTTACAGGTGAGTGTGCACATGTGATGTGTCTGAGAGACGGGTTACAGGTGAGTGTGCTCATGTGATGTGTCTGAGAGACGGGTTACAGGTGAGTGTGCTCATGTGATGTGTCTGAGAGACGGGTTACAGCTGAGTGTGCTCATGTGATGTGTCTGAGAGACAGGGGTTTCGGATACTGAATAAGAGGTGAAGTCATCAGAATATGAAGGTAATATGGGCGATATTAGACTATGAGGGGAATATGGAGGATATCAGATTATGAGGGGGATATGGAGGATATCAGATTATGAGGGGAATATGGAGGATGTCGGATTATGAGGGGAATATGGAGGATATCAGATTATGAGGGGATATGGAGGATATCAGATTATGAGTGGAATATGTAGTCATCAGATTATGGGGGGAATATGTAGGATATCATATTATGAGGGGAATATGGAGGATATCAGATTATGAGGTGAATATGGAGGCTATCAGATTATTAGGTGAATATGGAGGATAGCAGATTATGAGGGAATATGGAGGATATCAGATTATGAGGGGAATATGTATTCATCAGGGGCGCGATCCGTTTTTGGCGCAAGCGAGGGAACCCACGCCGTCCGTAGTTTCACCTCGCAAATCGAGCTATCACATATATCCCGCCGCCAGTTGCTAAAGTGCCGTAAGTCGGATAAACTAGCGATGTCCAGAAATGAGCGTAACTACAAATTTCTAGAGTCGCCAGTGATTTACAGCACTTTAGAAACTGCCAGCACCTACAAAAACTTACTAAAATATGAAATCCCCGTAACTGTCTCAACACGCCTCCACAAAATAAGCCCGACATGTATACCCCTATATCCGCAATCCCCCTCTCACTCCTAACAATAAATGTATTAACCCCTAGACCGACAACCCCCCACAACGCAATAAGCCTAATTATTAACCCCTAAACCGCCGCTCCCGGACCCCGCCGCACCTAAATAAAGTGTTTAACCCCTAAATCGCCGCCACCTACATTAAATGTATTAACCCCTAATCTGACCCCCCTACACCGCCGCCACCTATATTAAATATATTACCCCCTAAACCGAAGTCTAACCCTAACACCCCCTAACTTAATTTTCTCTTGTAAGGTGTATCCAGTCCACGGATCATCCATTACTTGTGGGATATTCTCCTTCCCAACAGGAAGCTGCAAGAGGATCACCCACAGCAGAGCTGTCTATATAGCTCCTCCCCTAACTGCCACCTCCAGTCATTCTCTTGCAGCTCTCGACAATAAAGGAAGTAGCTAGAGAGATGTGGTAAATTAATGTAGTTTATCTTCAATCAAAAGTTTGTTATTTTCAAATGGTACCGGAGTTGTACTATTTTAGCCTCAGGCAGAAAGTTGAAGAAAAGTCTGCCTGTGGTCTTTGATGATCTTAGCAGTTTGTAACTAAGATCCATTGCTGTTCTCACACATAACTGAAGAGATTGGTAACTTCAGCTGGGGGAATGACGTGCAGGGTCTCCTGCTCTGAGGTATGTGCAGTTTTAAATTTTTCTAGAGAAATGAATATGCTAGAAAATGCTGACAATACCGGATTTATTTAAGGTAAGCCTGATTACAGTGATTTAATAACGACTGGTATCATGCTTCCTGTAAAGGGTAATATTTTTATTATTTACTCACATTACTGAATAGATATAACGTTTGCTGAAGTGTATAAACGTTTATTACATATTGGTGATAAAACTTTATTCTGGGGCCCAGTTTTTTCCACATGGCTGTCTAGCTTTTGCCTAGGGATAGTTTTTTAAGGCCCTCTCACTGTGAGTACAGGTTGGGAGGGGCCTATTTTCGCGCCTAAATGCGCATTCGTTTTTGCAGCTTGAGACATCCAGCTTCCCTGAAGGAGTCCCCTGAACATTTAGGACCTCTCTAAAGGGTTTTTGTGCCTTCCAAAGTCGTTGTATGGGCAGGTAGGGCCACAGCGGAGCTGTGGCAGTTTGTTGTGACTGTTTAAAAACGTTTATATCGTTTTTTTGATCCGGTTTTGAAACTAAGGGGTTAATCATCCATTTGCAAGTGGGTGCAATGCTCTTTTAGCCTATTATACATACTGTACAAATTTCGTAAGATTTACTGCTTTTTTCACTGTTTTGCAGTTTCTGTGATTGTTTTTTTCTCTTAAAGGCACAGTACCGTTTTTATTTTTTGCTTGTTCACAATTATTAAAGTGTTTTCCAAGCTTGCTGATCTCATTACTAGTCTGTTTAAACATGTCTGACATAGAGGAAACTCCTTGTTCATTATGTTTGGAAGCCATTGTGGAACCCCCTCTTAGAATGTGCACTGATCTTACTATAAGTTATAAAGATCATATTCTGGCTTTAAAAGATTTATCACCAGAGGAAACTGACAAGGGGGAAGTTATGCCGACTAACTCTCCCCACGTGTCAGAACCTTTGACTCCTGCTCAAGGGACGCCCACTCAAGAGGCGCCAAGTACATCTAGCGCGCCCATAGCGTTTACCTTACAAGACATGGCGGCAGTTATGGATCATACCCTTACAGCGGTATTGTCCAAACTACCAGGGTTACAAGGAAAGCAAGACAGCTCTGGGGCTAGGAAAAATACAGAGCATTCTGACGCTTTAGTAGCTATGTCTGATATCCCCTCACAATATGCAGAAGCTGAGGAAGGAGAGCTTCTATCTGTGGGTGATTTTTCTGATTCAGGGAAGATAATTCAACCTGATTCTGATATGTCTACATTTAAATTTAAGCTTGAACACCTCCGTGTGTTGCTCAGGGAGGTTTTAGCTGCTCTGAATGAGTGTGACACCATTATGGTCCCAGAGAAATTGTGTAGATTGGATAAATACTATGCAGTGCCTGTTTACACTGATGTTTTTCCAATACCTAAGAGGTTTTCAGAAATGATTACTAAGGAATGGGATAGACCAGGTGTACCGTTCTCTCCCCCTCCTGTTTTTAAAAAGATGTTTCCCATAGATGCCGCTACACGGGACTTATGGCAAACGGTCCCTAAGGTGGAGGGAGCAGTCTCTACCCTAGCTAAGCGTACAACTATCCCAGTCGAGGACAGTTGTGCTTTCCTAGATCCAATGGATAAAAAGTTAGAGGGTTACCTTAAGAAAATGTTTATTCAACAGGGTTTTTATGCTCCAGCCTCTTGCATGCATTGCCCCTGTCACTGCTGCTGCGGCCTTCTGGTTTGAGTCTCTGGAAGAGACTCTACAGGTAGAAACCCCATTGGATGATATACTTGACAAGCTTAAAGCTCTTAAGCTAGCCAATTCATTTGTTTCTGACGCCGTTGTTCATTTAACCAAACTAACGGCTAAGAACTCAGGTTTTGCTATTCAAGCGCGTAGGGCGTTATGGCTTAAATCCTGGTCAGCTGACTTTACTTCAAAGTCTAAGCTTCTCAACATTCCCTTCAAGGGGCAGACCCTATTCGGGCCCGGACTGAAGGAGATCATTTCTGATATTACTGGAGGAAAAGGTCACGCCCTTCCTCAGGATAGGTCCAACAAATTAAGGACCAAACAGACTAATTTTCGTGCCTTTCGAAAATTCAAGACTGGCGCAGCATCAACTTCCTCTAATACAAAACAAGAGGGAAATTTTGCCCAGTCCAAGCCGGTCTGGAGACCTAACCAGGCTTGGAACAAAGGAAGGCAGGCCAAAAAGCCTGCTGCTGCCTCTAAGACAGCATGAAAGATCAGCCCCCGATCCGGTAACGGATCTAGTAGGGGGCAGACTTTCTCTCTTCGGCTTGGGCAAGGGATGTCCAGGATCCCTGGGCGTTGGAAATTGTGTCCCAGGGGTATCTTCTGGACTTCAAAGCTTCTTCCCCAAAAGGAAGATTTCACCTCTAACAATTATCTGCAAACCAGATAAAGAGAGAGGCATTCTTACATTGTGTTCAAGACCTCCTAGTTATGGGAGTGATCCACCCAGTTCCAAAGGAGGAACAGGGACAAGACTTCTATTCAAATCTGTTTGTGGTTCCCAAGAAAGAGGGAACCTTCAGACCAATCTTAGATCTCAAGATCCTAAACAAATTTCTCAGGGTCCCATCCTTCAAAATGGAGACTATTCGAACCAACCTACCTATGATCCAGGAGGGTCAATATATGACTACCGTGGACTTAAAGGATGCTTATCTTCACATTCCGATACACAGAGATCATCATCGGTTTCTCAGGTTCGCCTTCCTAGACGGGCATTACCAGTTTGTAGCTCTTCCCTTTGGGTTAGCTACGGCACCAAGAATCTTTATGAAGGTTCTGGGGTCACTTCTGGCGGTCCTAAGGCCGCGGGGTATAGCAGTAGCCCCTTACTTAGACGACATTCTGATACAGGCGTCGAATTTTCTAATTGCCAAGTCCCATACGGACATTGTTCTGGCATTCCTGAGGTCTCATGGGTGGAAAGTGAACGAAGAAAAGAGTTCTCTATCCCCTCTCACAAGAGTTTCCTTCCTGGGAACTCTGATAGATTCTGTAGAAATGAAGATTTACCTGACAGAGGCCAGGTTGTCAAAACTTCTAAATTCCTGCCGTGTTCTTTATTCTACTTCTCGCCCTTCAGTGGCTCAGTGTATGGAAGTAATCGGCTTAATGGTAGCGGAAATGGACATAGTGCCGTTTGCCCGCCTACATCTCAGACCGCTGCAACTCTGCATGCTCAGTCAGTGGAATGGGGATTACACAGATTTGTCCCCTCTACTAAATCTGGATCAAGAGACCAGGGATTCTCTTCTCTGGTGGCTATCTCGGGTCCATCTGTCCAAAGGTATGACCTTCCGCAGGCCAGATTGGACAATAGTAACAACAGATGCCAGCCTTCTGGGCTGGGGTGCAGTCTGGAACTCCCTGAAGGCTCAGGGATCGTGGACTCAGGAGGAGGCACTCCTTCCGATAAACATTCTGGAACTAAGAGCGATATTCAATGCTCTTCAGGCTTGGCTTCAGCTAGCTGCGGTCAGGTTCATCAGATTTCAGTCGGACAACATCACGACTGTAGCTTACATTAACCATCAAGGGGGAACAAGGAGTTCCCTAGCAATGTTTGAGGTTTCAAAGATAATTTGATGGGCAGAGATTCACTCTTGCCATCTATCAGCTATCCATATCCCAGGAGTAGAGAACTGGGAGGCAGATTTTCTAAGTCGACAGACTTTTCATCCGGGGGAGTGGGAGCTCCATCCGGAGGTGTTTGCACAGTTGATTCAACTTTGGGGCAAACCAGAACTGGATCTCATGGCGTCTCGTCAGAACGCCAAGCTTCCTTGTTACGGATCCAGGTCCAGGGATCCCAAGGCAGCACTGATAGATGCTCTAGCAGCGCCTTGGTCCTTCAACCTGGCTTATGTGTTTCCACCGTTTCCTCTGCTCCCTCGTCTGATTGCCAAGATCAAGCAGGAGAGAGCATCAGTGATTTTTATAGCACCTGCGTGGCCACGCAGGACTTGGTATGCAGATCTGGTGGACATGTCATCCTTTCCACCATGGACTCTGCCTCTGAGACAGGACCTTCTACTTCAGGGTCCTTTCAACCATCCAAATCTAATTTCTCTGCGTCTGACTGCTTGGAGATTGAACGCTTGATTTTATCAAAGCGTGGTTTCTCCGAGTCAGTCATTGATACCTTAATACAGGCGCGAAAGCCTGTCACCAGGAAAATCTATCATAAGATATGGTGTAAATATCTTCATTGGTGTGAATCCAAGGGTTACTCATGGAGTAAGGTCAGGATTCCTAAGATATTATCTTTTCTCCAAGAAGGATTGGAGAAGGGTTTGTCAGCTAGTTCCTTAAAGGGACAGATTTCTGCTCTGTCTATTCTTTTGCACAAACGTCTGGCTGAGGTTCCAGACGTTCAGGCGTTTTGTCAGGGTTAAGTTAGAATCAAGCCTGTGTTTAAACCTGTTGCTCCGCCATGGAGTTTAAATTTAGTTCTTAAAGTTCTTCAAGGGGTTCCGTTTAAACCTTTGCATTCCATAGATATTAAGCTCTTATCTTGGAAAGTTCTGTTTTTAGTAGCTATCTCCTCGGCTCGAAGAGTTTCGGAGTTATCTGCTTTACAATGTGATTCCCCTTATCTCATTTTCCATGCAGATAAGGTAGTGTTACGTACCAAACCTGGTTTTCTACCTAAGGTGGTATCTAATAAAAATATCAATCAGGAGATTATTGTACTGTCACTGTGTCCTAATCCTTCTTCAAAGAAGGAACGTCTTTTACACAATCTTGACGTGGTTTGTGCTTTAAAGTTTTATTTACAAGCTACTAAAGATTTTCGTCAAACATCTGCATTGTTTGTTGTCTACTCTGGACAGAGGAGAGGCCAAAAGGCTTCGGCAACTTCTCTTTCTTTTTGGCTAAGGAGTATTATACGCTTAGCTTATGAGACTGCTGGCCAGCAGCCTCCTGAAAGAATTACAGCTCATTCTACTAGAGCGGTAGCTTCCACATGGGCTTTTAAGAATGAGGCTTCTGTTGAACAGATTTGTAAGGCGGTGACTTGGTCTTCGCTTCATACTTTTTCTAAATTCTATAAATTTGATACTTTTGCTTCTTCGGAGGCTATTTTTGGGAGAAAGGTCTTACAGGCAGTGGTGCCTTCTGTTTAAGCGCCTGCCTTGTCCCTCCCTTCATCCGTGTCCTATAGCTTTGGTATTGGTATCCCACAAGTAATGGATGATCCGTGGACTGGATACACCTTACAAGAGAAAACAAAATTTATGCTTACCTGATAAATTTATTTCTCTTGTGGTGTATCCAGTCCACGGCCCGCCCTGTCATTTTAAGGCAGGTGTTTTTTATTTTTAAACTACAGTCACCACTGCACCCTATAGTTTCTCCTTTCTCTTGCTTGTCTTCGGTCGAATGACTGGAGGTGGCAGTTAGGGGAGGAGCTATATAGACAGCTCTGCTGTGGGTGTCCTCTTGCAGCTTCCTGTTGGGAAGGAGAATATCCCACAAGTAATGGATGATCCCTGGACTAGATACACCACAAGAGAAATAAATTTATCAGGTAAGCATAAATTTTGTTATTATTTAAATAAATCTAAATAATATTAATATTATTAACTAAATTATTCCTAATTAAAACTAAATACTTACCTATAAAATAAACCCTAAGATAGCTACAATATACTTAATAATTACATTGTAGCTATTTTAGGGTTTATATTTATTTTACAGGTAACTTTGTATTTATTTTAGCTAGGTACAATAGCTATTAAATAGTTAATAACTATTTAATAGCTACCTAGTTAAAATAATTACAAAATTACCTGTAAAATAAATCCTAACCTAAGTTACAAATACACCTAACACTACACTATCAATAAATTAATTAAATAAACTACAATTATCTAAACTAAAATACAATTAAATAAACTAAACTATATTACAAAAAAAAACAAACACAAAATTTCAAAAAATAAAAAAGTTTATTTAATTGTATTTTAGTTTAGATAATTGTAGTTTATTTAATTAATTTATTGATAGTGTAGTGTTAGGTGTATTTGTAACTTAGGTTAGGATTTATTTTACAGGTAATTTTGTAATTATTTTAACTAGGTAGCTATTAAATAGTTATTAACTATTTAATAGCTATTGTACCTAGCTAAAATAAATACAAAGTTACCTGTAAAATAAATATAAACCCTAAAATAGCTACAATGTAATTATATTGTAGCTATCTTACGCCTAGATTTAGAGTTTTGCGGCCAAAGGGGTGCGTTCGCTACGCGTGTTTTTTTTTCTAGCGCTGCTTCTAAATAACGCTGGTATTTAGAGTTCTCTGAAGGGCTGCGTTAGGCTCCAAAAAGGGAGCGTACAGGCATATTTACCGCCACTTCAACTCTCAATACCAGCGTTGCTTACAGTAGCGGCTAGCTGGAAAAACGTGCTCGTGCATGATATCCCCATAGGAAACAATGGGGCAGTTTGTGCTGAAAAAAACCTAACACCTGCAAAAAAGCAGCGTTAAGCTCCTAACGCAGCCCCATTGTTTCCTATAGGGAAACAGTTTCTAAGTCTGCACCTAACACCCTAACATGTACCCTGAGTCTAAACACCCCTAACCTTGCACTTATTAACCCCTAATCTGCCGCCCCCACTATCGCTGACCCCTGCATTATATTATTAACCCCTAATCTGCCGCTCCGTACACTGCCGCAACCTTCATTATACCTATGTACCCCTAATCTGCTGCCCCTAACATCGCCGACCCCTATATTATATTTATTAACCCCTAATCTGCCGCCCCCAATGTCGCCGCTACCTACCTACACTTATTAACCCCTAATCTGCCGACCGGACCTCGCCGCCACTATAATAAATGTATTAACCCCTAAACCGCCGCACTCCCGCCTCGTAAACCCTATAATAAATAGTATTAACCCCTAATCTGCCCTCCCTAACATCGCCGACACCTAACTTCAAGTATTAACCCCTAATCTGCCGACCGGACCTAGCCGCTACTCTAATAAATGTATTAACCCCTAAAGCTAAGTCTAACCCTAACACCCCCCTAAATTAAATATAATTTCTCCAACATAGGTGTGTCCGGTCCACGGCGTCATCCTTACTTGTGGGATATTCTCTTCCCCAACAGGAAATGGCAAAGAGCCCAGCAAAGCTGGTCACATGATCCCTCCTAGGCTCCGCCTACCCCAGTCATTCTCTTTGCCGTTGTACAGGCAACATCTCCACGGAGATGGCTTAGAGTTTTTTAGTGTTTAACTGTAGTTTTTATTATTCAATCAAGAGTTTGTTATTTTAAAATAGTGCTGGTATGTACTATTTACTCAGAAACAGAAAAGAGATGAAGATTTCTGTTTGTATGAGGAAAATGATTTTAGCACCGTAACTAAAATCCATGGCTGTTCCACACAGGACTGTTGAGAGCAATTAACTTCAGTTGGGGGAACAGTGTGCAGTCTCTTACTGCTTGAGGTATGACACATTCTAACAAGACGATGTAATGCTGGAAGCTGTCATTTTCCCTATGGGATCCGGTAAGCCATGTTTATTAAGATAGTAAATAAGGGCTTCACAAGGGCTTATTAAGACTGTAGACTTTTTCTGGGCTAAATCGATTCATTATTAACACATATTTAGCCTTGAGGAATCATTTATTCTGGGTATTTTGATATGATTATATCGGCAGGCACTGTTTTTGACACCTTATTCTTTAGGGGCTTTCCCTAATCATAGTCAGAGCCTCATTTTCGCGCCGGTATGGCGCACTTGTTTTTGAGGACAGCATGGCATGCAGCTGCATGTGTGTGGAGCTCTGATACATAGAAAGGTCTTTCTGAAGGCATCATTTGGTATCGTATTCCCCTTTGGGCTTGGTTGGGTCTCAGCAAAGCAGATTCCAGGGACTGTAAAGGGGTTAAATATAAAAACGGCTCCGGTTCCGTTATTTTAAGGGTTA
Organism: Bombina bombina; assembly: GCF_027579735.1. NCBI lineage: Eukaryota > Metazoa > Chordata > Amphibia > Anura > Bombinatoridae > Bombina > Bombina bombina. Next base: position 453,336,102 of record NC_069505.1, on the reverse strand, counting down.
AAGCTTCCAAATTTGGTGTGCAATACTTTTAAGGCTTTAAGACACTGTGGTGAAATTTTGGTGAATTTTGAACAATTCCTTCATACTTTTTCGCAATTGCAGTAATAAAGTGTGTTTAGTTTAAAATTTAAAGTGACAGTAACGGTTTTATTTTAAAACGTTTTTTGTGCTTTGTTATCAAGTTTATGCCTGTTTAACATGTCTGAACTACCAGATAGATTGTGTTCTGACTGTGGGGAAACCAAGGTTCCTTCTCATTTAACTATATGTATTTTATGTCATAAAAAAATTTAGTAAAAATGATGCCCAAGATGATTCCTCAAGTGAGGGGAGTAAGCATGGTACTGCATCATCCCCTCCTTCGTCTACACCAGTCTTGCCCATACAGGAGGCCCCTAGTACATCTAGTGCGCCAATACTCCTTACTATGCAACATTTAACGGCTGTAATGGATAATTCTATCAAAAACATTTTAGCCAATATGCCCACTTATCAGTGAAAGCGCGACTGCTCTGTTTTAGAAAATTCTGTAGAGCATGAGAACGCTGATGATATGGTTTCTGAAGGGCCCCTACACCAGTCTGAGGGGGCCAGGGAGGTTTTGTCTGAGGGAGAAATTTCAGATTCAGGAAACATTTCTCAACAAGCTGAACCTGATGTGATTACTTTTAAATTTAAGTTGGAACATCTCCGCGCTCTGCTTAAGGAGGTGTTATCCAATTTGGATGATTGTGATTATCTGGTCATTCCAGAACCACTATGTAAAATGGAAAAGTTCTTAGAGGCCCCGGGGCCCCCCGAAGCTTTTCCTATATCCAAGCGGGTGGCGTACATTGTTAGTACAGAATGGGACAGGCCCGGTATACCTTTAGTACCTCCCCCCATATTTATAAAATTGTTTTCCTATAGTCGACACCAGAAAGGACTGATGGCAGACAGTCCCCAAGGTCGAGGGGGCGGTTTCTACTCTACACAAGCGCGCCACTATACCCATAGAAGATAGTTGTGCTTTCCAAGATCCTATGGATAAAAAATTAGAAGGTCTGCTAAAGATGTTTGTTCAGCAAGGTTCCCTTCTACAACCAATTGCATGCATTGTCCCTGTCACTGCAGCCGCGTGTTTCTAGTTTGATGAGCTAGGAAAGGCGATTATTAGTAATTCTTCTTCTTATGAGGAGATTATGGACAGAATTCGTGCTCTTAAATTGGCTAATTCTTTCACCCTAGACGCCACCTTGCAATTGGCTAGGTTAGCGGCGAAAAAATTCTGGGTTTGCTATTGTGGCGCAGAGCGCTTTGGTTAAAATCTTGGGCAGCGGATGCGTCTTCCAAGAACAAATTGCTTGACATTCCTTTCAAGGGGAAAACACTCTTTGGCCCTGACTTGAAAGAGATTATCTCTGATATCACTGGGGGCAAGGGCCACGCCCTTCCTCAGGATAGGTCTTTTCAAGACCAAAAATAAACCTAAGTTTCGTCCCTTTCGCAGAAACGGATCAGCCCCAAGGGCTACGTCCTCTAAGCAGGAAGGTAATACTTCTCAAGCCAATCCAGCCTGGAGACCTATGCAAGGCTGGAACAAAGGAAAGCAGGCCAGGAAACCTGCCACTGCTACCAAGACAGCATGAAATGCGGGCCCCCGATCCGGGACCGGATCTGGTGGGGGGCAGACTCTCTCTCTTCGCTCAGGCTGGGGCAAGAGATGTTCTGGACCCTTGGGCGATAGAAATAGTCTCCCAAGGTTATTCTCTGGAGTTCAAGGGGCTTCCTCCAAAGGGGAGGTTCCACAGGTCTCAGTTGTCTTCAGACCACATAAGAAGACAGGCATTCTTACATTGGGTAGAAGACCTGCTAAAAATGGGAGTGATTCATCCTGTTCCATTAGGAGAACAAGGGATGGGTTTCTACTCCAATCTGTTCATAGTTCCCAAAAAAGAGGGAACGTTCAGACCAATCTTAGATCTCAAGATCTTGAACAAGTTTCTCAAGGTTCCATCGTTCAAGATGGAAACCATTCGAACACTTCTTCCTTCCATCCAGGAAGGTCAATTCATGACCAAGGTGGATTTCAAGGATGCGTATCTACATATTCCTATCCACAAGGAACATCATCGGTTCCTAAGGTTTGAATTCCTGGACAAGCATTTCCAGTTCGTGGCGTTTTCTTTCGGATTAGCCACTGCTCCTAGGATTTTCTCATAGGTACTAGGGTCCCTTCTGGCGGTGCTAAGACCAAGGGGCATTGCTGTAGTACCTTACTTGGACGACATTCTGATTCGAGCGTCGTCCCTTCCTCAAGTAAAGGCTCACACGGACATTGTCCTGGCCTTTCTCAGATCTCACGGATGGAAAGTGAACGTGGAAAAGAGTTCTCTATCTCCGTCAACGAGGGTTCCCTTCTTGGGAACTATAATAGACTCCTTAGAAATGAGGATTTTTCTGACAGAAGCCAGAAAAACAAAACTTCTAGACTCTTGTCGGATACTTCATTCCGTTCCTCTTCCTTCCATAGCGCAGTGCATGGAAGTGATAGGTTTGATGGTAGCGGCAATGGACATAGTTCCTTTTGTGCGCATTCATCTAAGACCATTACAACTGTTCCTGCTCAGTCAGTGGAATGGGGACTATTCAGACTTGTCTCCGAAGATACAAGTAAATCAGAGGACCAGAGACTCATTCCGTTGGTGGCTGTCCCTGGACAACCTGTCACAAGGGATGACCTTCCGCAGACCAGAGTGGGTCATTGTCACGACCGACGCCAGTCTGATGGGCTGGGGCGCGGTCTGGGGATCCCTGAAAGCTCAGGGTCTTTGGTCTCGGGTAGAATCTCTTCTACCGATAAATATTCTGGAACTGAGAGCGATATTCAATGCTCTCAAAGCTTGGCCTCAGCTAGCGAGGGCCAAGTTCATACATCAACCATCAGGGGGGAACAAGGAGTTCCCTAGCGATGGAAGAAGTGACCAAAATCATTCTATGGGCGGAGTCTCACTCCTGCCACCTGTCTGCTATCCACATCCCAGGAGTGGAAAATTGGGAAGCGGATTTTCTGAGTCGTCAGACATTGCATCCGGGGGAGTGGGAACTCCATCCGGAAATCTTTGCCCAAGTCACTCAACCGTGGGGCATTCCAGACATGGATCTGATGGCCTCTCGTCAGAACTTCAGAGTTCCTTACTACGGGTACAGATCCAGGGATCCCAAGGCGGCTCTAGTGGATGCACTAGTAGCACCTTGGACCTTCAAACTAGCTTATGTGTTCCCGCCGTTTCCTCTCATCCCCAGGCTGGTAGCCAGGATCAATCAGGAGAGGGCGTCGGTGATTTTGATAGCTCCTGCGTGGCCACGCAGGACTTGGTATGCAGATCTGGTGAATATGTCATCGGCTCCACCATGGAAGCTACCTTTGAGACGAGACCTTCTTGTTCTAGGTCCGTTCGACCCACTCCAGCTGACTGCTTGGAGATTGAACGCTTGATCTTATCAAAGCGAGGGTTCTCAGATTCTGTTATTAATACTCTTGTTCAGGCCTGAAAGCCTGTAACCAGAAAATTACCACATAATTTGGTATATCTGTTGGTGTGAATCTGCAGGATTCCCTTGGGACAAGGTTAAGATTCCTAAGAGTCTATCCTTCCTTCGAGAAGGATTGGAAAAAGGATTATCTGCAAGTTCCTTGATGGGACAGATTTCTGCCTTGTCTGTGTTACTTCACAAAAAGCTGGCAGCTGTGCCAGATGTTCTAGCCTTTGTTCAGGCTCTGGTTAGAATCAAGCCTGTTTACAAAATTTTGACTCCTCCTTGGAGTCTCAACCTAGTTCTTTCAGTTCTTCAGGGGGTTCCGTTTGAACCCTTACATTCCGTTGATATTAAGTTATTATCTTGGAAAGTTTTGTTTTTGGTTGCAATTTCTTCTGCTAGAAGAGTTTCAGAATTATCTGCTCTGCAGTGTTCTTCTCCTTATCTGGTGTTCCATGCAGATAAGGTGGTTTTGCGTACTAAACCTGGTTTTCTTCCAAAAGTTGTTTCTAACAAAGACATTAACCAGGAGATAGTTGTGCCTTCTTTGTGTCCTAATCCAGTTTCAAAGAAGGAACGTTTGTTGCACAACTTGGATGTAGTTCGTGCTCTCAAATTTTACTTAGCAGCTACTAAGGTTTTCAGACAAACTTTGTCTTTGTTTGTTGTTTATTCTGGTAAACGGAGAGGTCAAAAAGCAACTTCTACCTCTCTCTCCTTCTGGATTAAAAGCATTATCCGATTGGCTTATGAGACTGCCGGACGGCAGCCTCCTGAAAGAATCACAGCTCACTCCACTAGGGCTGTGGCTTCCACATGGGCCTTCAAGAACGAGGCTTCTGTTGATCAGATATGTAAGGCAGCGACTTGGTCTTCACTGCACACTTTTTCTAAATTTTACAAATTTGATACTTTTGCTTCTTCTGAGGCTATTTTTGGGAGAAAGGTTTTGCAAGCCGTGGTGCCTTCCATTTAGGTGACCTGATTTGCTCCCTCCCTTCATCCGTGTCCTAAAGCTTTGGTATTGGTTCCCACAAGTAAGGATGACGCCGTGGACCGGACACACCTATGTTGGAGAAAACAGAATTTATGTTTACCTGATAAATTACTTTCTCCAACGGTGTGTCCGGTCCACGGCCCGCCCTGGTTTTTTTAATCAGGTCTGATAATTTATTTTCTTTAACTACAGTCACCACGGTAACATATGGTTTCTCCTATGCAAATATTCCTCCTTAACGTCGGTCGAATGACTGGGGTAGGCGGAGCCTAGGAGGGATCATGTGACCAGCTTTGCTGGGCTCTTTGCCATTTCCTGTTGGGGAAGAGAATATCCCACAAGTAAGGATGACGCCGTGGACCGGACACACCGTTGGAGAAAGTAATTTATCAGGTAAACATAAATTCTGTTTTTAATCTAACAAAATAAATTAAATATTATTAACTAAAGTCTTCCTATTTAAAACTAAATACTTACCTGTAAAATAAACTCTAATATAGCTACAATATAACGAATAATTATATTGTAGCTATTTTAGGATTTATATTTATTTTACAGGCAACTTTGTATTTATTTTAACTAGGTACAATAGCTATTAAATAGTTATTTACTATTTAATAGCTACCTAGTTAAAATAATTACAAAATTACCTGTAAAATAAATCCTAACCTAAGTTACAATTAAACCTAACACTATCAATAAATTAATTAAATAAATTAACTACAAGTACCTACAATTACCTACAATTAAATAAACTAAACTAATTTAGTGTTTGTTTTTTTTGTAATTTAGTTTAGTTTATTTAATTGTAGGTAATTGTAGGTACTTGTAGTTAATTTATTTAATTAATTTATTGATAGTGTAGTGTTAGGTTTAATTGTAACTTAGGTTAGGATTTATTTTACAGGTAATTTTGTAATTATTTTAACTAGGTAGCTATTAAATAGTAAATAACTATTTAATAGCTATTGTACCTAGTTAAAATAAATGCAAAGTTGCCTGTAAAATAAATATAAATCCTAAAATAGCTACAATATAATTATTCGTTATATTGTAGCTATATTAGGGTTTATTTTACAGGTAAGTATTTAGTTTTAAATAGGAAGACTTTAGTTAATAATATTTAATTTATTTCGTTAGAATAAAATTATATTTAACTTAGGGGGGTGTTAGGGTTAGGGTTAGACTTAGCTTTAGGGGTTAATACATTTATTAGAGTAGCGGCGAGGTCCGGTCGGCAGATTAGGGGTTAATACTTGAAGTTAGGTGTCGGCGATGTTAGGGAGGGCAGATTAGGGGTTAACACTATTTATTATAGGGTTTTTGAGGCGGGAGTGAGGCGGTTTAGGGGTTAATAAGTGTAGGTAGGTGGCGGCGACGTTGGGGGGGGCAGATTAGGGGTTAATAAATATTATGTAGGTGTCGGCGATGTTAGGGGCAGCAGATTAGGGGTACATAGGGATAATGTAGGTGGCGGTGGTGTGCGGTCAGCAGATTAGGGGTTAAAAATTTTTTATTATAGTGGCGGCGATGTGGGGGGGCCTCGGTTTAGGGGTACATAGGTAGTTTATGGGTGTTAGTGTACTTTAGAGCACAGTAGTTAAGAGCTTTATAAACCGGCGTTAGCCCAGAAAGCTCTTAACTACTGAATTTTTTCTGCGGCTGGAGTCTTGTTGGTAGAGGGTCTACCGCTCACTTCAGCCAAGACTCTAAATACCGGCGTTAGGAAGATCCCATTGAAAAGATAGGATACGCAATTGGCGTAAGGGGATCTGCGGTATGGAAAAGTCGCGGCTTGGAAGTGCGCGTTAGACCCTTTCCTGACTGACTCTAAATACCAGCGGGTGGTAAAAAGCAGCGTTAGGACCCCTTAACGCTGCTTTTGCCGGCTAACGCAGAACTCTAAATCTAGGCGTTAGGGTTTATTTTATAGGTAAGTATTTAGTTTTAGTTAGGAATAATTTAGTTAATAATATTAATATTATTTAGATTTATTTAAATAATAATTAAGTTAGGGGGTGTTAGGGTTAGACTTAGGTTTAGGGGGTAATATATTTAATATAGGTGGCGGCGGTGTAGGGGGGTCAGATTAGGGGGTAATACATTTAAGATAGGTGGCGGCGGTGTAGGGGGGTCAGATTAGGGGGTAATATATTTAATATAGGTGGCGGCGGTGTAGAGGGGTCAGATTAGGGGGTAATATATTTAATGTAGGTGGCGGGAGCGGCGGTTTAGGGGTTAAACACTTTATTAGGTATTGCGGTGGGGCATTGCGCATGCGTTAGGTGTTAGTTTTTATTTTGCAGGCATTTTAGGGAGTTGCGGTGCTCCAATACTCAGCGCAAGGCTTGCTACGGCTGCTTTTTGTGGCGAGGTGAAAATGGAGTAAGATTTCTCCATTTTCGCCACATAAGTCCTTACGCTGTATATTGGATACCAAACTGCACGTGTTTTGTATGTCAGTCTGTGGGCCAAAAAAACTACGGGCGACGGGTGAAATATACGAGCATAACTTGTATGTTACGCCGTATATGTGATACCAAACCCGCGCAAAAACCGGCGTCGCCGGCTTTTGCGGGCGACGATTTATATGTAATGGAGGCCCAGATTATGAGGGTGATATGGAGGATATCAGATTATGAGGGTGATATGGAGGATATCAGATTATGAGGGGAATATGGAGGATATCACATTGTGAGGGGAATATGGAGGATATCAGATTATGAGGGGAATATGGAGGATATCAGATTATGAGGGGAATATGTAGTCATCATATTATGAGGGGAATATGGAGGATATCAGATTATGGGGCAGATTTATCAAATGTCTGTCCGACATGATCCGATCAGCGGATCATGTCTGACAGACATCGCTGAATGCGGACAGTATACGCTCTCCGCATTCAGTATTGCACAAGCAGTTCTGGTGAACTGCTGGTGCAATGCCGCCCCCCGCATATTTGCGGCCAATCGGCCGCTAGCAGGGGGTTTCAATCAACCCGATCGTAACTGATCAGGTTGATTGCTGTCCGCGGCCTCAGAGCAGGCGGACAGGTTATGGAGCAGCGGTCTTTAGACCGCTGCTTCATAACTTCTATTTTCTTCTGTTTCCGGCGAGCCTGCAGGCTTGCCGGATACAAGGAGCATCAAGCTTGATTATTCAACCCTATGAGGGGAATATAGAGGATATCAGATTATGAGGGAAATATGTAGTAGCCAGATTATGAGGGGAATATGTAGTAGTCAGATTATGAGGGGAATATGTAGTAGTCAGATTATGAGGGGAATATGTAGTAGTCAGATTATGAGGGGAATATGGAGGATATCAGATTATGAGGGGAATACGGAGGATATCAGATTATGAGGGGAATACGGAGGATATCAGATTATGAGGGGAATACGGAGGATATCAGATTATGAGGGGAATGTGAAGGATATCAGATTATGAGGGGAATATAGAGGATATTAGATTATGAGGGGAATACGGAGGATATCAGATTATGAGGGAAATATGTAGTAGCCAGATTGAGGGGAATATGTAGTAGTCAGATTATGAGGGGAATATAGAAGATATCAGATTATGAGGGGAATATGGAAGATATCAGATTATGAGGGGAATACGGAGGATATCAGATTATGAGGGGAATACGGAGGATATCAGATTATGAGGGGAATACGGAGGATATCAGATTATGAGGGGAATACGGAGGATATCAGATTATGAGGGGAATGTGAAGGATATTAGATTATGAGGGGAATACGGAGGATATCAGATTATGAGGGGAATATAGAGGATATTAGATTATGAGGGGAATACGGAGGATATCAGATTATGAGGGGAATATAGAGGATGTTAGATTATGAGGGGAATACGGAGGATATCAGATTATGAGGGGAATATAGAGGATATTAGATTATGAGGGGAATACGGAGGATATCAGATTATGAGGGGAATATGGAGGATATCAAATTATGAGGGGAATATGAAGGATATCAGATTATGAGGGGAATATGGAGGATATCAGATTATGAGGGGAATATGGAGGATATCAGATTATGACGGGAATATAGAGGATATCAGATTATGAGGGGAATATGGAGGATATCAGATTATGAGGAGAATACGGAGGATATCAGATTATGAGGGGAATATGAAGGATATCAGATTATGAGGGGAATATGGAGAATATCAGATTATGAGGGGAATACTGAGGATATCACTGTCTCTTGTGATTGAGTGACATAGGTTTTGTGCGATACTGTCCCTTGTGATCGAGTGACATAGGTTTTGTGCAATACTTTCCCTTGTGATTGGGTGACATAGGTTTTGTGCAATACTGTCCCTTGTGATCGAGTGACATAGGTTTTGTGCGATACTGTCCCTGGTCCCTTGTGATTGAGTGATAGGTTTTGTGCAATACTGTCCCTTAGGTTTTGTGCAATACTGTCCCTCATAAGGGACAGTATTGCACAAAACCTATCACTCAATCACAAGGGACCAGGGACAGTATTGCACAAAACCTATCACACGATCACAAGGGACAGTATTGCACAAAACCTATCACACGATCACAAGGGACAGTATTGCACAAAGCCTATCATTCGATCACAAGGGACAGTATTGTACAAAACCTATGTCATTCGATCACAAGGGACAGTATTGCACAAACCTATGTCACTCAATCACAAGGAACCGTATTGCACAAAACCTATGTCACTTAATTACAAGGGACCAGGGACAGTATTGCACAAAACTTATGTCACTCGATTACAAGGGACAGTATCACACAAAACCTATGTCACTCGATCACAAGGGACAGTATTGCACAAAACCTATGTCACTCGATCACAAGTGACAGTATAGCACAAAACCTATGTCACTCGATTACAAGTGACAGTATAGCAAAAAACCTATGTCACTCAATCACAAGGGACAGTATTGCACAAAACCTATGTCACTCGATCACAAGGACAGAGGAATAAATATGCATCAATAATGTTACCAATCTCTGTGCTATTACATTTACAGATACTGAATTACAGCTTTTGCCCAATGGTCTTTGTGCCATATCAGCACTTTAATCCGTTTAATACTATATTGGTCGTTAACAGATTTGCGCGGAGACTCACAAGCATTTGTTTTCAAGCATGTAATGATATAGCACAAAGGGAGAATGAGAATGAAATGCATCCAAATATGGCTTCTAAATGTTTCTCTTTTTCTGATGTTTGTACTGTAGCTGATTTACAACAACTTATGCATAAGAATACACAAGATTCTAATGGGGTGGTCTATGAGAGAGATGTAGATCTTACAGAATTTAAGAAAAAGAGTAATTTTTATCCAGTAAATTCTAGATATAATGCATTGGGTATTTTACAGAAAGTTGTTGAGGACACACTGAGGACTTTGGACAAACAGTACAAAAAACATTGTTCCAATTTAACATTTCAACAGAGAGGCTCCCTGTGACAGGCTCTGGATACCCCGACTGGGTATCTCCGCCAAACGATCCTTCTTTACCCCGAAACCTGTAGCGGTATAGCGGGAAAGCAATTATAGCCCACCCTAATAACTAGACAAGACCAGTATTAAGGTGAAACACGAACAGCTTTATTGAGACAAACACACAGCTTATATATACACATTTGCCATCTGGTAAGAGCCTTATTTGATCAAGAGAGCAACGCCCCTCCAGACAGGCTGGTGCCTCCATAGGAGCCATATGCGCATAGAGATCCCACAATAGCTAGGTCTTAGTTTCGGGGTGATCCCGAGGGAGCGATGGCTATTCCAGGGTACCATTGGAGAGCTCAGGGCTCCTAGATGTCCCAGTCCAAAAAGCAACATGGTCCATGGCTGGGGGCTGGAGCGGGAGCCTGGCAAAGTGTACTTGGGAACAGTCCGAGGTGGGGTTGTGTCAGAACCCCAGGTTCCCGAGTGAGCTCCCCCTTAGTATTCACCCCAACCCAAGCCCATCAAAGGTATGACAAGTCCCCAGAAGAGCGGAGCTCTGGAGCAAAGGGCTTCGGGAGCGACCAAGGTTAAAGTCCAGCGTGAATCTCTAGCGATCCCAGACGGCGAATAGTTCCATAAGATTGTGGCTGGGACTCGGCAAGGCCGGAAGGGGCAATTCAGGGTAGTGATCAGCTCTTTCAGGGCAAAGTTTAAACATTGTAACAAACAAAGGGGTATCAATAAATAGAAGGGGGAGAACTGGTACTAGTTAAGTAATAAGAGGAATAAATGGAAATAAATTTCTGGTGCTAACCCACCATATAATATGCACAAAAGGAGAAAAAGAGGTAAGGTAACCTCAAAGGGGCGGTTTATAAGCACTCATTCCTAACAACAGTGTTAAAACTATGATATTTCTTTCATGTAATTAGCAAGAGTCCATGAGCTAGTGACGTATGGGATATACATTCCTACCAGGAGGGGCAAAGTTTCCCAAACCTCAAAATGCCTATAAATACACCCCTCACCACACCCACAAATCAGTTTTACAAACTTTGCCTCCCGTGGAGGTGGTGAAGTAAGTTTGTGCTAGATTCTACGTTGATATGCGCTCCGCAGCAGGTTGGAGCCCGGTTTTTCCACTCAGCGTGCAGTGAATGTCAGAGGGATGTGAGGAGAGTATTGCCTATTTGAATTCAATGATCTCCTTCTACGGGGTCTATTTCATAGGTTCTCTGTTATCGGTCGTAGAGATTCATCTCTTACCTCCCTTTTCAGATTGACGATATACTCTTATATACCATTACCTCTACTTATTCTCGTTTCAGTACTGGTTTGGCTTTCTACTACATGTAGATGAGTGTCCTGGGGTAAGTAAGTCTTATTTTTGTGACACTAAGCTATGGTTGGGCGCTTTATATAAAAGTTCTAAATATTTGTGTTTAAACATTTTTTTGCCTTGATTCAGGATGTTCAATATTCCTTATTTCAGACAGTCAGTTTCATTATTTGGGATAATGCATTTGAATAATCAATTTTTTTCTTACCTTAAAATTTGACTTTTTTCCCTGTGGGCTGTTAGGCTCGCGGGGGCTGAAAATGCTTCATTTTATTGCGTCATTCTTGGCGTGGACTTTTTTGGCGCAAAAAATTTTCTAAGTTATTTCCGGCGTCGTACTTGTCACCGGAAGTTGCGTCATTTTTTGACGTTTTTGCGCCAAAAGTGTCGGCGTTACCGGATGTGGCGTCATTTTTGGCGCTAAAAGCATTTAGGCGCCAAATAATGTGGGCGTCTTTTTTGGCGCTAAAAAATATGGGCGTCATTATTGTCTCCACATTATTTAAGTCTCATTCTTTTAAAATTCATAGAATTTTATTATTTTTTCAGGTTGGTTTGGATAAGATTTTGTCTTCAGTTCTTTGTTAAGGACAAATCTCTACTCTTTCTGTTCTTTTTATTACAGAAAAGATTGCTAATCATCCTGATATTCATTGTGTTGTGCAGGCTTTGGTCCATATCACGCCTGTCATTAATTCAATCTCTCCTCTTTGGAGTCTCAATTTGGTACTGAGGGCTTTACAGGCTCCTCCGTTTGAAACTATGCATTTTCTGAACAATTACTTTCTTGGAAAAGTATTGTTCCTTTTGGTTATTTCTTCTACTAGAAGAGTAAGGCAGTGTTACTTCCTGATATTTATCACTTTTTTCAGGTTTTGATTCGTATCAAACCTGTCATTAAGCCAATTTCTCCTCCTTGGAGTCTTAATTGGGTTCTGAAGGTTTTTCAGGTTCTTCTATTTTGAGCATATGCTTGCTCTGGACATTCATTACTTTCATGGAAAGTATTGTTCTTTTTGGACATCTCTTCAGCTAGAACAGTTTTTGAATTATCTGCTCTTTCTTGTGAGTCTCCTTTTCTGATTTTTCATCAGGATAAGGCGGTGTTGCGAACTTCTTTTAAATTTTTACCTAAGGTTGTGAATTCTAACAACATTAGTAGAGAAATTGTGGTTCCTTCATTGTGTCCTAATCCTAAGAATTCTAAGGAAAGATCGTTGCATTCTTTGGATGTAGTTAGAGTTTTGAAATATTATGTTGAAGCTACTAAAGATTTCCGAAAGACTTCTAGTCTATTTGTTATCTTTTCCAGGTTCTAGGAAAGGTCAGAAGGCCTCTGCCATTTCTTTGGCGTCTTGGTTAAAGTCTTTGATTCATCATGCTTATGTCGAGTCGGGTAAAACTCCGCCTCAAAGGATTACAGCTGTCAGACTCAGATACGATAGCTAGTAATGAGATTTATATAATGAGTTGTGTGAACCACAGCTGCTGAGAATCATACTTGTACTAAAAAATATGAATGATTGTAGCAGAATGAAATATTGCTATGTGACATAAACTATCATGAGTGATAGTGTCAAACAGCACATTTAACAGTCAGCAAGGTTGATATTAGGGGAATAGGTGAGAAAACACTATTGCTATCACATGTGTTTGGTATTAACACTGCTTTTATATAGCAGTGTCTCTCACTGTGAATCCCAAATAAAAAAAGAACAAACTTACAAAGTACTTGTGAAAAATAATTATCATAAAGCACAGCTATGCAGCGGATAAATGTTGATCAACTTATTCATATATATATATATATGTGGTATTTTGAGAGGATAAGAGAAATGTGCACAACAAAAGAAAAACTGACAGGTTGCTCTTTAGGGTGAACTGAAAATACAGGCTGTAGCAGTAAGAACAAACTTGTAACAACTGAACTTTTAAAAGTACCTGAGTGGAAGTTAATACTCTAGAGAGTGAGGTCTGGAATCCGGTATAGAGAACCCCAGTGGGGAGTAAGCTGGTCCGGTGTAGAGAGCTTGATCAGGGCTCAGGTAGTTCTGTTGATGGTGTGTGATTCAAAGTAGATCCGGTACTCAGAGAGAGGCTGTGCAGGCAAGGTTCAGAGAGGAGCAGGAAAACAGGCAAGGCTCAGGATAATACCGTTTAGCTACCACTGGGTGGCAGACGGTCAATAACAAGCAATGTAGGATAGTAGATTGGAGGTTTTATAGAGAAAGTTGTTAATCAGAGTTTATTATTTAAAGGGACAGGTACATCGAATATGCCTTGCAGCAGTGAGCCTGACAGTATCCCCCCTTCTAGGAGCAGCTCCGGTGCTCAGGATGCGGCCGATCCGGGTTCCTCCTATGGAAAAGCGACACCAGTCGAGGTGCAGAGATGTTACTAGCAGGTTCCCAGGAATCGTGCTCCGAAGAATACCCTTTCCAACTGATAAGATATTGCAACACCCCTCGGAACAACCGGGAATCAAGAATTGCTCGAACTTCATATTCGGTAGTAGGGTCTATTGAGATCTGAGGGACAGAATCCGAAGGAACGTTTCTTAAAGCCTTGTAGGGCTTTAGAAGGGACACATGGAAGGTAGGGTGTACCTTCATGCTGTCCGGTAGTTTCAGGGAGACAGCATTCACGTTGAGTATTCGGGTGATAGGATAGGGTCCCAGGAATAAAGGAGAGAATTTCTTTGAAGGAGTGTTGAGCTTCAGGTTTTTTGTGGATAACCAGACGAGGTCACCTACAGCATACGGGGGCGGTTTTCTTCTTTTCCTATCGTAAAACTTTTTTTGTGTTTCCTTTGCTGATTCAATAGCATTCTGTGTAGCAGAGAAGCTGGCAGAGATGGCATCGGAGAGTTCAGATAAACCTGGGAAAGTGGTACGGTTATCGGGGTGTAGATGAAAACTGGGGTGAAAACCGTAGTTCGCGAAGAATGGTGTAGTCCCAGTGTGGAGGTATTGATAGTGTTATTAAATGAAAATTCAGCATATGGTAAATGTTGGGACCATGTGTTTTGTTGATCAGAGCAGTACAGCCGTATATATTGTTCGATCCATTGGTTACATCGCTCTGTCTGTTCGTTGCTTTGAGGATGATATGCAGTAGTGAGTCTCTTGTCAATCATAAATAATTCGCAAAACTTTGTCCATAACCTGCTAGAGAATTGACTGCCTCTGTCGCTCAAGATAGTAGTAGGAAGGCCATGGTGTTTGAAGACATGTTTTATGAGTAATTGGATGGTTTCCATGGCGGTAGGCAATTTGTGGTATGAAATGAAATGTGCCATTTTACTGAATAGGTCTACTACTACTAAAATGGTATTAAAGTTGTTCGATACAGGTAGGTCTACTATGAAATCAAGTGCTATTTCTGACCATGGGATTGATGGAGTAGGTAAGGGCAGTAGAAATCCATAGGGTGCTTGTTTTGTTGATTTGGAAACGGTGCATTTGTGACAGGATGTTACATATTGGTTTATTTCACTGGCCATGTTAGGCCACCAGTAGGATCTCTTTGCGAGTTCTAGTGTCTTTTTCATTCCCGGGTGTCCAGCGAGCGAAGAATCGTGGACGGTTTGAAGAACCATTTGTCTACGAGTTGGAGGAATGTACAACTGATCTTGGTGGTAGTATAATTTATCCTTTCTCTTGTGCAGGAGCGATAATGGTTTTGTTTGATCCTCCATTTGTTCATGTAGTAGCTGTGGTTTGAAGTCACAGATAAAAGAAACGAACCTGTCTTTAGGGATTAGGCTGGTATCAGGTATAGGCTTCCGTACATAACAGGGTAACCTGGAGAGGGCGTCTGCTTTATGGTTCTGACTTGCTGGTCGATATACTATCTGATAATTAAATCTGGTGAGGAATAAATTCCACCTTACTTGCCTGGAGGAGAGGGTCCTAGTGCTTTTCAAGTACTGTAAATTTCTATGGTCCGTATAGATCAATATAGGAACACTTGTACCCTCGAGTAGGTGCCTCCAATGCTCGAGCGATAGTTTAATGGCTAACATTTCTTTTTCCCCAATGGGGTAGTTCTGTTCAGCAGAATTCAGTGATCGAGAGAAAAAAGCAACAGGATGGAGAGGTTGTTTTAAGCCTTTTCTTTGTGAAAGAACAGCACCCACAGCAACGTCCGAGGCATCGACCTCCAGTATAAATTGATACTCTGGATTAGGAAACCTAAGGATAGGAGCGGTAGTGAACTTTAGTTTTAACAGCTCAAAAGCTTCCTGTGCTGCGGGGTTCCATCTAAAAGGTATGCTAGTCCTTGTTAGCATCGTTAATGGTTTAGTGAGGGCAGAGAAATTTTTTATGAATTTGCGATAAAAATTCGCAAAGCCCAGGAAACTTTGGACTTCTTTTCTAGACTTAGGGACAGGCCAATCTTTAATGATTTGTATTTTTGATTCCTCCATATGTATACCTGAGGAACTGATGATATACCCAAGAAAAGCTATGGTCTGAGAATTGAATATACACTTCTCTGGTTTGACAATACAGGTGGTTTTCCCTTAAACGAGATAGGACTTGTCTGACGTGTAGAACGTGTTCAGAGAGTGTTTTAGAGTATATTAATATATCGTCTAGATATATGACTATATAAACATCTAAGATATCTCTGAAGAGATCATTTATTAAATACTGGAAAGTGGCCGGGGCATTACAGAGCCCGAACGGCATGACTGTGTATTCATAGTGGCCGTATCGGGTCCTGAACGCCGTTAACCACTCGTCGCCACTTCGCACTCTGATTAAATTATACGCCCCCCGAAGGTCCAATTTCGTAAAGAACTTGGCCCCTTCTAACCTCTCGATTAACTCTGGGATTAGGGGCAAAGGGTATCTGTTCTTTACTGTGATCTTGTTCAATTGTCTATAGTCTATAATAGGCCTTAGGGAGCCGTCCTTGTTTTTTACAAAGAATATTCCGGCTCCCGCCGGTGATGTCGAGGGGCGGATAAACCCTTTCCTTAGGTTTTCCTCTAAATATGATTTTAAATGATCAAGTTCTGTTTTAGAGAGGGGAAAAATGTGCCCACAGGGAATCTCTGCTCCAGGTATTATGTCTATAGGGCAGTCGTACTTCCTATGGGGAGGTAAACTCTCTGACTCAGTTTTGTTAAATAAACCCATAAAATCCCTGTATTCATTGGGTATTTGGTTCTCAGTATCTGCCTGGGGAGTGAGTAGGATAGGCATAGGGAAACATGTGGTAGTGCAGTATCTAGAATTGAAGCTGAGAGAGAGTGTTTCCCAGGATATTTTGGGGTCATGTAGACTCAACCACGTTAAACCCAGGATAACAGGGGAAACTGGTGAAGAAATGACATCGAAAGACATATATTCCCTGTGATGGTCAGTCGTGGATACTAAAAGGGGTATTGTTTGATATTCAACTGGACCTGAGGAAAGGATCTTACCATCTATACCACGCAAATAAATAGGAGATTTTTTGTGCACAAGTGGTATTTTATTATTATAGGTGAATTCCTTATCAATATAGGAGGCGGTTGCCCCAGAGTCAATAATGGCTGGAACTTTGACCCGTAGAAGATCCCACTGTAATAGAAGATTAATTTTACAATAGGTTGTGGTGGAGTCATAAGTATTACAGCAGGATAAGGTTGAATAGTTCTTACCCTTTTGTTGTCTCAGCAAGGAGGGGCAGTCTTTTACAGTATGTTCTTCTGAAGCACAATATAAACACAGGTTGTTCTCTCGTCTTCTATTTTTCTCTTGGGTAGATAGGGGTCCTTTTAGGAACCCGATATCCATAGGTTCAGCTGTTGATTTACTAGAGGCCTGAGGAGTAGCAGTGTTATAGTGCTTTTTGTAGTGTGTGTCCTGATAAGACCTTTCATGCATGCGTTCTCTGAGACGTCTGTCTATAGTAATGGTTAGATTTATAAGCCCCTCTAAAGTGGGAGGTAAGTCTATGCGAGACAGCTCATCTTTAATAGGGTCAGATAGACCGATTCTAAACTGGTTTTTAAGAGATACATCATTCCACTGGGAATCTTTTGCCCATCTTTTAAAGTCAGAGATGTACTCTTCTACAATTCTTTTCTTTTGTTTCAGAGCCCTAAGAGCTGTCTCAGCAGTCTGTTGTTTAAACGGGTCTTCATATAATTTACCCATAGCTGTTAGGAAGGCATCAAGTGAGTTCAATATAGTGTCATTTGTCTCAAAAAAGGTATTAGCCCATGTACGGGGCTCACCTCTCAAGAAAGAAATGATAGTCAGGACACGTGACCTATCATTTGGGTAGGTTTGTGGTTTCATTGTGAAAAGCAGAAGGCAGGCATTTTTAAAATCTCTATATTGAGATCTGTCGCCAGAAAATTTATCAGGGAGACTTATTGGTGGTTCTGATGTATGCAACTTAGGTTCTATGTATTCTTTAATGTAAGCTTTAAGTGCAGTGTTTTCTGCCTTAAGTGTGGATAAGCCCTCTGTTAGTAAATCAACTCTTTGCTTTAGATTCTGCATACTTGTAGTCATCTCAGCTGGGTCCATTTTGTATTAATTGGCTTGTTATTCTGTCAGACTCAGATACGATAGCTAGTAATGAGATTTATATAATGAGTTGTGTGAACCACAGCTGCTGAGAATCATACTTGTACTAAAAAATATGAATGATTGTAGCAGAATGAAATATTGCTATGTGACATAAACTATCATGAGTGATAGTGTCAAACAGCACATTTAACAGTCAGCAAGGTTGATATTAGGGGAATAGGTGAGAAAACACTATTGCTATCACATGTGTTTGGTATTAACACTGCTTTTATATAGCAGTGTCTCTCACTGTGAATCCCAAATAAAAAAAGAACAAACTTACAAAGTACTTGTGAAAAATAATTATCATAAAGCACAGCTATGCAGCGGATAAATGTTGATCAACTTATTCATATATATATATGTGGTATTTTGAGAGGATAAGAGAAATGTGCACAACAAAAGAAAAACTGACAGGTTGCTCTTTAGGGTGAACTGAAAATACAGGCTGTAGCAGTAAGAACAAACTTGTAACAACTGAACTTTTAAAAGTACCTGAGTGGAAGTTAATACTCTAGAGAGTGAGGTCTGGGATCCGGTATAGAGAACCCCAGTGGGGAGTAAGCTGGTCCGGTGTAGAGAGCTTGATCAGGGCTCAGGTAGTTCTGTTGATGGTGTGTGATTCAAAGTAGATCCGGTACTCAGAGAGAGGCTGTGCAGGCAAGGTTCAGAGAGGAGCAGGAAAACAGGCAAGGCTCAGGATAATACCGTTTAGCTACCACTGGGTGGCAGACGGTCAATAACAAGCAATGTAGGATAGTAGATTGGAGGTTTTATAGAGAAAGTTGTTAATCAGAGTTTATTATTTAAAGGGACAGGTACATCGAATATGCCTTGCAGCAGTGAGCCTGACAACAGCTCATTCTACTAGGTCAGTTTCTACTTCCTGGGCGTTTAGGAATGAAGCTTCGGTTGATCAGATTTGCAAAGCAGCAACTTGGTCTTCTTTGCATATTTTTACTAAATTCTACCATTTTGATGTGTTTTCTTCTTCTGAAGCAGTTTTTGGTAGAAAAGTACTTCAGGCAGTTGTTTCAGTTTGATTCTTCTGCTTATAATTCCAGTTTTTTTCATTATAAGATTTAAACTTTGTTTTGGGTGTGGATTATTTTCAGCGGAATTGGCTGTCTTTATTTTATCCCTCCCTCTCTAGTGACTCTTGCGTGGAAGATTCACATCTTGGGTATTCATTATCCCATACGTCACTAGCTCATGGACTCTTGCTAATTACATGAAAGAAAACATAATTTATGTAAGAACTTACCTGATAAATTCATTTCTTTCATATTAGCAAGAGTCCATGAGGCCCACCCTTTTTTGTGGTGGTTATGATTTTTTTGTATAAAGCACAATTATTCCAATTCCTTTTTTCTTATCACCCCACTTCTTGGCTATGCGTTAAACTGATTTGTGGGTGTGGTGAGGGGTGTATTTATAGGCATTTTGAGGTTTGGGAAACTTTGCCCCTCCTGGTAGGAATGTATATCCCATACGTCACTAGCTCATGGACTCTTGCTAATATGAAAGAAATGAATTTATCAGGTAAGTTCTTACATAAATTATGTTTTTTAATCGTAATATTTAAAATAAGACCTCTGATTATCAAACAAGTACCTATATTAAACTAAGTCACATCATCCCCCTGTTTCCTGGCCGATAACAGCTCCCTCTGCTTCAGGTGACAGGGATAATGGACTGCTAAAGTTTAAAACCAAAGGTGCACAAACACACAAACTAGTTTCGGCTGCAATGTCAGCCTTTCTCAATGTGAGCAGACAAACCGAGGCCCGGGTGCCACCCCTTTAAGTAGCACTTCATTATCACCGAAAACCAATCCGATACTGTATAACAGAACTACCCTACTAGGTCACCAGTAAAAAGAAATGCCAAGATACAGCGCTACACTACCCTCAGATGAGGGTTGGGTTGCTAAAGATGGTGTCCACGACTAGGAATGTGTATACATAAAGGTTAATATATAATATTGTGTTACACAAAGAATATATATAAAACCATGTGAAAAAGTACTTAAAAGGTAAAAGATTAAAAACAAAAAATATATATATAGGATGTGATATTAAAATGTATTAAACAAACATTTTATTAACATAAACTGACAGTTAAAAATGCAGTTAAAAATAGATTCAACAATCTAATGGATTGCCCCATACAATGTCCAAGAAGTTATGTCCTATGTAACATACAAGTGTTTAAGTCCCATACCAAAATGTCCAAAGCAAATGTTCAAGGTTAATATCCAAAAAAAATAAAAATAAAAATGATAATATGTCCAAAGTTGGTGTAAAAATCAAAAAGGTGAAAAAATGTAAAAAATATAAAAAATATATTAAATATTTTATGAAAAGATGAAAAAATGAATAAAAATATATAAAAAATATATGAGTTGTGATCAGCAACCCATATGGAAGGAATATAATATATGTGATAGTGAATAATTCTCGTGAGGTGTACACCTAAAAACACCAATCATGTCCGTGATCGCTGTAACTTAAGGAGGTGTGCGAAAAATAGGCAATCCTATTGGCTACAGGACGCCATTGGTGTCAGTGACGTATCCTTTGTTTATACTTGCACAAATCGATCATAACAGCCTGCATTCACTCAACCTGTATTTAGTATACTAATGTGTTTCAAACTGGATCTGGAAGAAGACGTATATTGAGCCCTCCCAGTACTATAATTTCTTCTGTTAAGTGTGATCAGTCCACGGGTCATCATTACTTGTGGGATATTATCTGCTCCCCTACAGGAAGTGCAAGAGGATTCACCCAGCAGAGTTGCTATATAGCTCCTCCCCTCTACGTCACCTCCAGTCATTCTCTTGCACCCAGCAACTAGATAGGTCGTGTGAGAGGACTATGGTGATTATACTTAGTTTTATATCTTCAATCAAAAGTTTGTTATTTTAAAATAACACCGGAGTGTGTTATTACCTCTCTGGCAGAGTTTGAGGAAGAATCTACCAGAGTTTTGCTATGATTTTAGCCGGAGTAGTTAAGATCATATTGCTGTTTCTCGGCCATCTGAGGAGTGAGGTAAACTTCAGATCAGGGGACAGCGGGCAGATGAATCTGCATAGAGGTATGTAGCAGTTTTTATTTTCTGACAATGGAATTGATGAGAAAATCCTGCCATACCGATATAATGTCATGTATGTATACTTTACACTTCAGTATTCTGGGAGAATGGTAATTCACTAGAATTACACTGTAAGAAAGACATAAAGCTGTTTAATAACTAGAGATTATGTTTAATGTTTTTGCTGGAATGTAAAATCATTTTCATTTACTGAGGTACTGAGTGAATAAATGTTTGGGCACTATTTTTCCACTTGGCAGTTGCTTAAATCTGTTTTTTCTGTCAGTTTCTGTTCTCCCTCACTGCTGTGTGTGTGGGGGAGGGGCGCTTTTACTATGCATCAAATATTTTCTCTCAGCAGAGCTGTGAGAATTATAGTTTGACTGAAATAAAAACGTTTATTCTGTAATTTGTTTCCTGCTTTCAGAAATTGTTATCTTTGCTAATGGGATTAAACCTTTGCTAAAGTTGTGTTGTTTAATTGCTGAGGGGAACAATCCTTTGCTAAAACTGTATATTCTGACAAAGATTGATGCTATAACTTAATTATTTTAACTGTTATAATTTTTTTCTGTGCTTCTTAAAGGCACAGTTCGTTTTCATATTATTTGTAAATTACTTTGAAAAGTATTTTCAAGTTGCTGTTTATTTGCTAGTGTGTTAAACATGTCTGATTCAGAGGAATATCTCTGTGCTATATGTGTTAATGCCAAAGTGGAGCCCAATAGAAATTTATGTACTAAATGTATTGATGCTATTTTAAAAAAACAGTCAATCTGTACAAATTAAACATATTTCACCAAACAACGAGGGGAGAGTTATGCCGACTAACTCGCCTCACGTGTCAGTACCTGCATCTCCCGCTCAGGAGGTGCGTGATATTGTAGCGCCGAGTACATCTGGGCGGCCATTACAAATCACATTACAAGATATGGCTACTGTTATGACTGAAGTTTTGGCTAAACTACCAGAACTAAGAGGTAAACGTGATCACTCTGGGGTGAGAACAGAGTGCGCTGATAATGCAAGGGCCATGTCTGATACTGCGTCACAGTTTGCAGAACGTGAAGACGGAGAGCTTCATTCTGTGGGTGACGGTTCTGATCCAAATAAACTGGACTCAGACATTTCAAATTTTAAATTTAAGCTTGAGAACCTCCGTGTGTTACTAGGGGAGGTATTAGCGGCTCTGAATGATTGTAACACTGTTGCAATCCCAGAGAAAATGTGTAGGTTGGATAAATATTTTGCGGTACCGACGAGTACTGACGTTTTTCCTATACCTAAGAGACTTACTGACATTGTTACTAAGGAGTGGGATAGACCCGGTGTGCCTTTCTCACCCCCTCCTATATTCAGAAAGATGTTTCCAATAGACGCCGCCACACGGGACTTATGGCAAATGGTCCCTAAGGTGGAGGGAGCAGTTTCTACTTTAGCTAAGCGTACCACTATCCCAGTGGAGGATAGCTGTGCTTTTTCAGATCCAATGGATAAAAAATTAGAGGGTTACCTTAAGAAAATGTTTGTTCAACAAGGGTTTATATTGCAACCTCTTGCATGTATTGCGCCTGTCACGGCTGCAGCAGCATTTTGGTTTGAGTCTCTGGAAGAGACACTTCAATCATCCACACTAGATGACATCACACACAAACTTAAATTCCTTAAGTTAGCTAATTCATTTATTTCAGATGCCGTAGTACATTTAACTAAACTTGCGGCTAAAAATTCAGGATTCGCCATTCAGGCACGCAGAGCTCTGTGGCTGAAATCCTGGTCAGCTGATGTTACGTCTAAATCTAAATTGCTTAATATTCCTTTCAAAGGGCAGACCTTATTCGGGCCCGGCTTGAAAGAGATTATTGCTGACATTACAGGAGGTAAAGGTCATGCCCTGCCTCAGGACAAGGCCAAAGCCAAGGCTAGACAGTCCAATTTTCGTTCCTTTCGTAATTTCAAAGCAGGAGCAGCATCAACTTCCTCTGCACCAAAACAGGAAGGAGCTGTTGCTCGCTACAGACAAGGCTGGAAACCTAACCAGTCCTGGAACAGGGGCAAACAGGCCAGAAAACCTGCTGCTGCCCCTAAGACAGCATGAATTGAGGGCCCCCGATCCGGGACCGGATCTAGTGGGGGGTAGACTTTCCCTCTTCGCCCAGGCTTGGGCAAGAGATGTTCAGGATCCCTGGGCGTTAGAGATCATATCTCAGGGATACCTTCTGGACTTCAAATCCTCTCCCCCAAGAGGGAGATTTCATCTGTCAAGGTTGTCAACAAACCTAACAAAGAACGAAGCGTTTCTACGCCGCGTACAAGATCTTTTATTAATGGGAGTGATCCATCCAGTTCCGCGGTTGGAACTAGGACAAGGGTTTTACTCAAATCTGTTTGTAGTTCCCAAAAAAGAGGGAACCTTCAGGCCAATCTTGGATTTAAAGATCCTAAACAAATTCCTAAGAGTTCCATCGTTCAAGATGGAAACTATTCGAACATTTTTGCCCATGATCCAAGAGGGTCAGTACATGACCACAGTGGATTTAAAGGATGCTTACCTTCACATACCGATTCACAAAAGCCATTACCGGTATCTAAGGTTTGCCTTTTTAGACAGGCATTACCAGTTTGTAGCTCTTCCATTCGGACTGGCTACGGCTCCAAGAATCTTCACAAAGGTTCTGGGCACTCTTCTGGCGGTACTAAGACCGCGAGGAATTTCAGTAGCTCCGTACTTAGACGACATACTGATACAAGCTTCAAGCCTTCAAACTGCCAAATCTCATACAGAGATAGTACTGGCATTTCTAAGGTCGCATGGATGGAAAGTGAACGAAAAGAAAAGTTCTCTCTTTCCACTCACAAGAGTTCCCTTCCTGGGGACTCTGATAGATTCTGTAGAAATGAAGATTTACCTAACAGAGGACAGGTTAACAAAACTTCAAAGTGCATGCCGTGTCCTTCATTCTATTCAACACCCGTCAGTAGCTCAATGCATGGAGGTAATCGGACTAATGGTAGCAGCAATGGACATAGTTCCTTTTGCACGCCTACATCTCAGACCACTGCAACTGTGCATGCTAAGTCAGTGGAATGGGGATTACTCAGATTTGTCCCCCACTCTAAATCTGAATCAAGAGACCAGAAATTCTCTTCTATGGTGGCTTTATCGGCCACATCTGGCCAGGGGAATGCCATTCAGCAGGCCAGACTGGTCAATTGTAACAACAGACGCCAGCCTACTAGGTTGGGGCGCTGTCTGGAATTCTCTGAAGGCTCAGGGACTATGGAATCAGGAGGAGAGTCTTCTTCCAATAAACATTCTGGAATTGAGAGCAGTCCTCAATGCTCTTCTGGCTTGACCCCAGTTAACAACTCGGGGGTTCATCAGGTTCCGGTCGGACAACATCACGACTGTAGCTTATATCAACCATCAGGGAGGGACAAGAAGCTCCCTAGCAATGATGGAAGTATCGAAGATAATTCGCTGGGCAGAGTCTCACTCTTGCCACCTGTCTGCAATCCACATCCCGGGAGTGGAGAACTGGGAGGCGGATTTCTTAAGTCGTCAGACTTTTCATCCGGGGGAGTGGGAACTTCATCCAGAGGTCTTTGCCCAAATACTTCGACGTTGGGGCAAACCAGAGATAGATCTCATGGCGTCTCGACAGAACGCCAAGCTTCCGCGCTACGGGTCCAGATCCAGGGATCCGGGAGCGGTCCTGATAGATGCCTTGACAGCACCATGGACCTTCAGGATGGCTTATGTGTTTCCACCTTTCCCGATGCTTCCTCGATTGATTGCCAGAATCAAACAGGAGAAAGCATCAGTGATTCTAATAGCGCCTGCATGGCCACGCAGGACTTGGTATACAGATCTGGTGGACATGTCATTCTGTCCACCTTGGTCGTTACCTCTGAAACAGGACCTTCTGATTCAGGGTCCTTTCAAACATCAAAATCTAACTTCTCTGAAGCTGACTGCTTGGAAATTGAACGCTTGATCTTATCAAAGCGTGGTTTTTCTGAGTCAGTTATTGATACCTTAATACAGGCTAGGAAGCCTGTTACCAGAAAGATTTACCATAAAATATGGCGTAAATACCTATATTGGTGCGAATCCAAAGGTTACTCTTGGAGTAAGGTTAGGATTCCTAGGATATTGTCTTTTCTACAAGAAGGTTTAGAAAAGGGGTTATCCGCTAGTTCCTTAAAGGGACAGATCTCAGCTCTGTCCATTCTGTTACACAAGCGTCTGTCAGAGGTTCCAGACGTTCAGGCTTTTTGTCAGGCTTTGGCCAGGATTAAACCTGTGTTTAAAGCTGTGGCTCCACCATGGAGTTTAAACCTTGTTCTTAACGTTTTACAGGGTGTTCCGTTTGAACCCCTTCATTCCATCGTTATAAAGTTGTTATCTTGGAAAGTTCTATTTTTAATGGCTATTTCCTCGGCTCGAAGAGTCTCTGAGTTATCAGCCTTACATTGTGATTCTCCTTATTTGATTTTTCACTCGGATAAGGTAGTTCTGCGTACTAAACCTGGGTTCTTACCTAAGGTAGTCACTAACAGGAATATCAATCAGGAGATTGTTGTTCCATCCTTGTGCCCAAATCCTTCTTCGAGGAAGGAACGTCTTTTGCACAATCTGGATGTAGTTCGTGCCCTTAAATTTTATTTACAGGCAACTAAAGATTTTCGACAAACGTCTTCCCTGTTTGTCGTTTACTCTGGTCAGAGGAGAGGTCAAAAAGCTTCTGCTACCTCTCTCTCTTTTTGGCTTCGTAGCATAATTCGTTTAGCTTATGAGACTGCTGGACAGCAGCCTCCTGAAAGAATTACAGCTCATTCCACTAGAGCTGTGGCTTCCACTTGGGCCTTTAAGAATGAGGCCTCTGTTGAACAGATTTGCAAGGCTGCAACTTGGTCTTCGCTTCATACTTTTTCCAAATTTTACAAATTTGACACTTTTGCTTCCTCGGAGGCTATTTTTGGGAGAAAGGTTCTTCAGGCAGTGGTTCCTTCTGTATAAAGAGCCTGCCTATCCCTCCCGTCATCCGTGTACTTTTGCTTTGGTATTGGTATCCCACAAGTAATGATGACCCGTGGACTGATCACACTTAACAGAAGAAAACATAATTTATGCTTACCTGATAAATTCCTTTCTTCTGTAGTGTGATCAGTCCACGGCCCGCCCTGTTTTTTAAGGCAGGTAAATATTTTTTAAATTATACTCCAGTCACCACTACACCCTTGGCTTCTCCTTTCTCGTTGGTCCTTGGTCGAATGACTGGAGGTGACGTAGAGGGGAGGAGCTATATAGCAACTCTGCTGGGTGAATCCTCTTGCACTTCCTGTAGGGGAGCAGATAATATCCCACAAGTAATGATGACCCGTGGACTGATCACACTACAGAAGAAAGGAATTTATCAGGTAAGCATAAATTATGTTTTTGCAGCGCAAACACGATTTGCTAGTTCTATAAAAATACGTGTGAGAATTACTGTGCATGCACACAATTGACATTGTATGTGGTTAGTACCGCTAAATATGAATAGATGGCTCTCATCAGGTAATATGTATATGCAATACACTTTATTAATGTGAAGACACATATAAGAGTTGTTTAGCATAAAAATACATCTGTACCATATATCGAGTCCAAATTATTATATACATCTAGATCATGAAGGCAGTATGTGTCATTATTGATTGTGCCCTGAGGCACAATCATACATGTAGATCCAATTCTGGCCAATAGTAATTAAATGAATTTCTGAAAAATTTCAGTATGGCATAAAGTGAAATGGGTAACTATGGAAAAATGGAAAAAAACTTTTTTAACTTTTTTGTTTAACCATTTGAATATTGGGATACTTATACATTATAAATGAACAACTGATATTTCAAACTGATAAAATTGTAGTGGTGTCCGCTGCTGCCCATAGCACCATTTTTTACCTATCCATTCCTTTACATTACTATACAGTTACCCATTTCACTTTAATGATATAATGAAGTGCTACTTAAAGGGGTGGCACCCGGGCCTCGGTTTGTCCACTCACATTGAGAAAGGCTGACATTGCAGCCAAAACTAGTTTGTGTGTTTGTGCACCTCCGTGCACCTTTGGTTTTAAACTTTAGCAGTCCATTATCCCTGTCACCTGAAGCCAAGGGAGCTGTCATTGGCAAGGAAACAGGGGGATGATGTGACTTATTTTAATATAGGTACTTGTTTGATAATCAGAGGTCTTATTTTAAATATTACGATTAAAAATATCATAGTTTTAACACTGTTGTTAGTAATGAGTGCTTATAACCCGCCCCTTTGAGGTTACCTTACCTCTTTTTCTCCTTTTGAACAAACAAAGTGGGCCTGGTGGAAAACACAGTAATCCAAATATGCAAGGGGTTTTCCTGGCAGCCTGGTATCCGTGACACTCCCTAAAAACAATAAGCAGTGATGAAAGAATAGTTATAAGACCATCTGATAAGGGGGTTAGATAGGAAATTATACACTAATGCAGCACTCAGACAATAAGGCGATACTGAGGTATACATTACATTGCGAGAAAACCCTACGACACATTACATATATATTTTAATAGGGTTAATTAAACCCTTAACGACCAAGGACGTGCCAGGAACGTCCTCCAAAGGGTGTCAGTTAATGACCAAGGACGTGCCTGGCACATCCTCAGGGGTTTCAAGCGCTGGAAGCGATCGTGATCGCTTCCAGGCGCTTTCAGGGTATTTTAGTGATGCCTCGATATTGAGGCATTCTGCAATACCCTTTTTTTCACTCTGTGGCCCTCTCTGCATTGGCCAGCGATGGTGCCAATCATTGGTGGGTGGGAGCCTTAGCAGAGAGGCGGGCCTTCTAATTACCAAAAAGCAAAGTTTGTGAAAAAGTGAATAATTTTTTTTTATTTGATCGCATTCAGCGGTGAAATGGTGGCATGAAATATACCAAAATGTGCCTAGATCAATACTTTGGGTTGTCTACTACACTAAAGCTAAAATTAACCCTAGAAGCTCCCTAATTAACCCCTTCACTGCTGGGCATTATACACATGTGGTGTGCAGCGGCATTTAGCGGCCTTCTAATTACCAAAAAGCAATGCCAAAGCCATATATGCCTGCTATTTCTATACAAAGGGGATCCCAGAGAAGCATTTGCAACCATTTGTGCCATAATTGCACTAACTGTAAATAATTTCAGTGAGAAACCTAAAATTGTGAAAAAGTTAACGATTTTTTGTTTATTTGATCGCATTTGGTGGTGAAATGGTGGCATGAAATATACCAAAATGGGCTTAGATTAATACTTGGGGTTGTCTACTACACTACACTAAAGCTAACATTAACCCTACAAGCTCCCTAATTAAACCCCTTTACTGCTGGGCACAATACAAGTGTGGTGCGCAGCTGCATTTAGCGGCCTTCTAATTACTAAAAAGCAATTCCAAAGCCATATGTCTGCTATTTCTGAACAAAGGGGATACCAGAGAAGCATTTTCAACCATTTGTGTCATAATTACACAAGCTGTTTGTAAATAATTTCAATGAGAAACCTAAAGTTTGTGAAAAAGTTAACAATTTTTTTTTATTTGATCGCATTTGGCGGTGTAATGGTGGCATGAAATATACCAAAATGGGCCTAGATCAATACTTTGGGTTGTCTTCTAAAAAAATATATATATACATGTCAAGGGTTATTCAGGGATTCCTGACAGATATCAGTGTTCCAACGTAACTATCGCTAATTTTGGGGGGGGAAATGGTTTGGAAATAGCAAAGTGCTACTTGTACTTATTGCCCTATAACTTGCAAAGAGCATGTAAACATTGGGTATTTCTAAACTCAGGACAACATTTTGAAACTATTTAGCATGGGTGTTTTTTGGTGGTTGTAGATGTGTAATAGATTTTGGGGGTTAAAGTTAGAAAAAGAGTGTTTTTTTCCATTTTTTTCATCATATTTTCTAAAATAAATTATAGTAAATTATAAGATATGAAGAAAATAATAGTATCTTTAGAACGTCCATTTAATGGCGAGAAAAACGGTAAATAATATGTGTGGGTACAGTAAATGAGTAAGAGGAAAATTAGTGCTGTGGTCACTAAGGTTTTTTTTTGCCAGGCATTACAACTTCATTACACAAACAGTACAGGAGAGTTTAATGCTGAAATATCCAGTAACACCAATATTTCATAATTTCCCTAAAGTGCATAAAGATCTACAACATCCCCCAGGATCCAATTGATAGTTTTCTTCAACCACTTGTTAAAAATCGAGCTTTTTTCAAAATACCACAACCTTTTTAGTTAAACTTAAGAATTTAGAATGGAAATCAATATATATATATATTTCTTGTGGTTGATATATCATCTGTATACACCTCAATTTAACACGAAAATGGTTTACAGGCAATTGAGTATTTTTTGGGGATTATCGTAGCAGTTATGAAACTGTTCCAAAACAGTTTCTTTTGAGATCAATAGAATATCTGCTTACACATAATTTTGTTATGTTAAAGAGTGTTCTATCTCCAGGGATGTGGAACTGCTATGGGGGGGCAAGTTTCCCCCCTGCTACGCCAACCTTTTTATGAGTTGGTGGGAGCAGTTCCACATCTATGGAGACGGGAATCCCTATCGACCTTACATTGTACAAAATGTCAGATATATTGATGTTTTGCTTTTCATTTTGGATGGCAGTGTAGAAATTACTCATTCTTTTTGTGAGTATTTAAACCACAAGTCTTGTGGAAAATCTTTGGTGGGTGAACACAATCATAGGCAAATCAATTTTCAAGCTGTCATTTAGAGGAAGGCTCAAAAGAGACTAATCTGTATCGTAAACCCTTGATTCTTCATTTCAGTTCATGCCACCTGCGGCACACAATATGTGGTATACCTAAGGGACAGTACATTAGAGCAAAGGGAAATTGTACTAGTCAATAAAAATATTAGGAACAAGCAGATTAAGTTACTAGACGCATCAAAAACAGGATATGATGATGTAACTTTAACTAAGGCACAACAGGAAGTAGATATTATTCCCAGAGAGGAAATTCTTAAATACAGAGATAAATCTTGTAATAGAACACAATGTGTAACTACTTATAGTTTAGAATATAACAGAGTGTGCGATATAGTTATAGAATCTTTGCCATTATACACTAATCTGATGCTTAAAACTATTATGTTGTGAATTTACTTCCAAAAAAAGCTAAATCCATAGCCAATTATGTATCTCCATCAGATCTACCAAGTTAAACAAATACATGTTGGCTTACCAGAAGAAAAGGTTTTTTAGATGTAGAAGAAATATTTGTAAAACTTGTGACTTGCAATCAGGAGTACAAAATTAATTTCTTCACGCTAAAAACAATATATGGGAAAAACAAAGAGACCTCTCAAGTTCTACTGAGGACCCCAAGTCTGACACACCCATAGCAAGACATTTTAGGAATCTCCATAATTCTGATGTAAATTTGCTAACTGTACAAGATATTGACCATGTACCATCTTGGAAAAGGGGGGGGGGGGGGGCGTGAAGTCTATTGGATTTTGACATTAATAGACTACTATTCCATTGGGCTTAAATACACGAACAGACTTGGGTCTATGGGGCCTATTTATGGAATGTCTGTCCGACATGATCCGATCAGCGGATCGTGTCTGACATGATCCAATTAGCTGATCATGTCTGACAGACATCGATGAATGCGGAGAGCAATACGCTCTCTGCATTCAGCATTGCACCAGCAGCTCTTGTGAACTGCTGGTGCAACGCCGCCCCCTGCAGATTTGCGGTCAATCAGCCGCTAGCAGGGGGTGTCAATCAACCCGATCGTATTCGATCGGGTTGATTTCACACGATCTCTGTCCGCCTCCTCAGAGCAGGCGGACAGGTTATGGAGCAGCGAGCTTTAGACCGCTGCTTCATAACTGGTGTTTCTGGCGAGTCTGAAGGCTCGCCAGAAACACGGCCCTTCAAGCTCCATACGGAACTTGATAAATGGGCCCCTATATGTGTAACATTAAGCAATAAAATACTTTGGTGAACTACAAAAATAATGTATAGTATAAACATAAGGAAGTTTAACATCAATTTTAACATTAATAACCCTTTAGTACATATTTATTGAATTTATACAGGGATAGTTACAAATACTATACATGTGTATCCTTTGCAACGTTATTATAAATTAATATTACAGGAAGTGGGTTCATTGTTATGTATATAAAGTGAGTGTGCACATGTATTGTGTTTGGGAGACACGGGTTACAGGTCAGTGTGCAAATGTGTTGTGTCTGGTGGACACTGGTTACAGGTGAGTGTGTAAATGTGTTGTGTCTGGTGGACACTGGTTACAGGTGAGTGTGCAAATGTGTTGTGTCTGGTGGACACTGGTTACAGGTGAGTGTACAAATGTGTTGTGTCTGGTGGACACTGGTTACAGGTGAGTGTGTAAATGTGTTGTGTCTGGTGGACACTGGTTACAGGTGAGTGTGTAAATGTGTTGTGTCTGGTGGACACTGGTTACAGGTGAGTGTACAATTGTGTTTTGTCTGGTGGACACTGGTTACAGGTGAGTGTGTAAATGTGTTGTGTCTGGTGGACACTGGTTACAGGTGAGTGTGTAAATGTGTTGTGTCTGGTGGACACTGGTTATAGGTGAGTGTGTAAATGTGTTGTGTCTGGTGGACACTGGTTACAGGTGAGTGTGCAAATGTGTTGTGTCTGGTGGACACTGGTTACAGGTGAGTGTGCAAATATGTTGTGTTTGGGAGACACTGGTTACAGGTGAGTGTGCAAATGTGTTGTGTCTGGTGGACACTGGTTACAGGTGAGTGTACAAATGTGTTGTGTCTGGTGGACACTGGTTACAGATGAGTGTGCAAATGTGTTGTGTCTGGTGGACACTGGTTACAGGTGAGTGTGCAAATGTGTTGTGTCTGGTGGACACTGGTTACAGGTGAGTGTGCAAATGTGTTGTGTCTGGTGGACACTGGTTACAGGTGAGTGTGCAAATGTGTTGTGTCTGTGGACACTGGTTACAGGTGAGTGTACAAATGTGTTGTGTCTGGTGGACACTGGTTACAGATGAGTGTGCAAATGTGTTGTGTCTGGTGGACACTGGTTACAGGTGAGTGTACAAATGTATTGTGTCTGGTGGACACTGGTTACAGGTGAGTATACAAATGTGTTGTGTCTGGTGGACACTGGTTACAGGTGAGTGTACAAATGTGTTGTGTCTGGTGGACACTGGTTACAGATGAGTGTGCAAATGTGTTTTGTCTGGTGGACACTGGTTACAGGTGAGTGTACAAATGTGTTGTGTCTGGTGGACACTGGTTACAGGTGAGTGTGCAAATGTGTTGTGTCTGGTGGACACTGCTTACAGGTGAGTGTGCAAATGTGTTGTGTCTGGTGGACACTGGTTACAGGTGAGTGTGCAAATGTGTTGTGTCTGGTGGACACTGGTTACAGGTGAGTGTGCAAATGTGTTGTGTCTGGTGGACACTGGTTACAGGTGAGTGTGCAAATATGTTGTGTCTGGTGGACACTGGTTACAGGTGAGTGTACAAATGTGTTGTGTCTGGTGGACACTGGTTACAGATGAGTGTGCAAATGTGTTTTGTCTGGTGGACACTGGTTACAGGTGAGTGTACAAATGTGTTGTGTCTGGTGGACACTGGTTACAGGTGAGTGTGCAAATGTGTTGTGCCTGGTGGACACTGGTTACAGGTGAGTGTGCAAATGTGTTGTGTCTGGTGGACACTGGTTACAGGTGAGTGTGCAAATGTGTTGTGTCTTTGGACACTGGTTACAGGTGAGTGTACAAATGTGTTGTGTCTGGTGGACACTGGTTACAGGTGAGTGTGCAAATGTGTTGTGTCTGGTGGACACTGGTTACAGGTGAGTGTACAAATGTGTTGTGTCTGGTGGACACTGGTTACAGGTGAGTGTGCAAATGTGTTGTGTCTGGTGGACACTGGTTACAGGTGAGTGTGCAAATGTGTTGTGTCTGGTGGACACTGGTTACAGGTGAGTGTGCAAATGTGTTGTGTCTGGTGGACACTGGTTACAGGTGAGTGTGCAAATGTGTTGTGTCTGGTGGACACTGGTTACAGGTGAGTGTGCAAATGTGTTGTGTCTGGTGGACACTGGTTACAGGTGAGTGTGCAAATGTGTTGTGTCTGGTGGACACTGGTTACAGGTGAGTGTGTAAATGTGTTGTGTCTGGTGGACACTGGTTACAGGTGAGTGTGCAAATGTGTTGTGTTTGGGAGACACTGGTTACAGGTGAGTGTGCAAATGTGTTGTTTCTGGTGGACACTGGTTACAGGTGAGTGTACAAATGTGTTGTGTCTGGTGGACACTGGTTACAGATGAGTGTGCAAATGTGTTTTGTCTGGTGGACACTGGTTACAGGTGAGTGTACAAATGTGTTGTGTCTGGTGGACACTGGTTACAGGTGAGTGTGCAAATGTGTTGTGTCTGGTGGACACTGGTTACAGGTGAGTGTGCAAATGTGTTGTCTGGTGGACACTGGTTACAGGTGAGTGTACAAATGTGTTGTGTCTGGTGGACACTGGTTACAGGTGAGTGTGCAAATGTGTTGTCTGGTGGACACTGGTTACAGGTGAGTGTACAAATGTGTTGTGTCTGGGGGACAGGGGTTACAGAGGAGTGTGCATGTGTGTGTCTTGGGGGCAAGGGTTACAAGTGAGTGTGCATGTGAGTATATCTGGGGGCAAGGGTTACAGGTGAGTGTGGATGTGTGTTGTGTCTCAGGGGCGTGGGTTACAGGTGAGTGTGCATGTGTGTTGTGTCTGGGGGATGCGGGTTACAGGTGAGTGTAAACGTGTATATTTAGTGCTATTGTCTGGGAAATACACAAACTGTTTTATGGTAAAGTTATAAAAACTAGATCATGGGATATAAAAACTGAATCTGCTTTATTTGTACAGATGAAGATATCGCTGATATAGTGAAAGTTGAGATAACAGAAGATCTGTTTGCGTGTCAGGTGAAGATTGAGGAGGATGAAGTTCCTATAAATACATCTACAGGTGATTAGCGCTTATTAATTAAAGAGAGGATTCTGTGATGTGACATTTCCTTCAATTAGCAGTGAGAGTTATGGGAAATACTATTCCTGGCCACCAGGAGGAGGCAAAAATACCCCAAACAAAAATACAAATATCCCTCCCACTTCCCCTACCCACCAGAGGTGCTCTGTATAAGAAAAATTAAGTTGACTTGTATTGGCTCTTTGAGTCGGGGTAATATATCTAAATCTTGATTGAGTATTGGTATATATTGTGCTAGTTGACGCTTGGTTTCCCATGCCTATTTCCAGTCTAATCTAAATTCCCTGTCTGCTAACGCAGTGTGTTTCACACTAAATTACAGACTTATGATAGGTAAGTTTTCCGCTCTTTCATGGCATTTTGTCTAATAAAGGTCGTGTAGGTTTTGTCTCTTGCACACATTTCTATCCCTTTTGACAGACGTTTGTTGTATATGAATTCCAGTCAGGGTCCAGGACTGTGAGGACAGTGCCTTGGGCCGTTAATAGCAGGACAGTTACAAGCATTACATATTTCCTGTCACGGGTGTAATACAACTCCTAGGCTATGCTTTAATACAATCCGCAGCAGTGTGTGGTGACTCGTTCCCACTTTAGGACGTTTTTGCGCCTTTTCCACTTTAGATCCACTGCGCAGTAGTCCTGTAGGAAAGTGGTAGTAACGTGGCTCGGCCGGACCGGTGTTGGTAAGACGCCCTAACAAGGGGATAGTTATTGGTGCTTGGGAACTAATACCCTACTGTGTGTTGTTGAATACTTCTTTCGTTCATCATGGACAATTCTATGCTCTTGAAAAGTCTGGAGGAATCTTCCTTGGTGACTTCCATTTACAATAACATTCATATTCCGATCCACAAGGATCATTACCGTTTGTCAGGCTTAACGTCGGATTAGCGACAGCCCCACGAGTGTTCACCAAGGTGCTGGGAGCTTTATTGGCTGTGGTTTGTCTGCAGAGGATTGCAGTGGCCCAGTACCTGGACGACATTCTGGTGCAATCTCCATCTTTTCTTTCCAATGGCATGGAGAGTTCACAAATCCTGGCCACCAGGTGGAGGCAAAGAACACCCCAGCAAAGCCTTAAATATCCTCCCATTACCCACAATCCCCAATCATTCTTTGCCTGCGTTAAATTGTAGGTGATGTGCGAAGAAGGTGTCTGAAGAAATCAAGTTGTTAATCCTTTAATGGGTAATTTTCCCTGCAAGCAAGGATTGGGGTTATGCTGTGTCCATGCAATTCTCTTTAGTAAGAGTAATGGTGGCTTTTAGCAGTTGGAAGACGGCAAGGTGGTCTTTGCTTACCTTTTTTTTTTACCCCTATATAGAAAACCAGGGTTGGTTACTCTGTTTTTTCTGTATCTACAGGTCTATGTCAGTGAGGATTCCGTCACACCTGTTTGCTGTACCTGCCCTACAGCGGATCCACAGGTAAGTGCTTTTACCTTCTAGGTGAGAAGGATGCAGCACTTAAGAGTTCCTTATTTAAAAAAAAAGGATACTTAGAGAACAAGGTGGATCCTTATGGGACTGAATATCTCTTTTAGAGGTTGGAGATTTATTGAGCAGCAGTTCAGGGCACTGTTCTGTCATGTGAAGGCTTTTTTATTTTTGGCTATCAGAATTTATTTTACACAAATGTTACCTTTTATTTTGTTTGGGTAATATCTCTTTAAGAAAGTTGTTGGACCGCACCTTACTTTTGAATTTGCGATCATGTGACCACTCAGTTCCTTCCTGAGTGCTGAACTGTTTGTTTGTACCGGCTGTTTGTTAGCCAGGATTTTCAAGGAATCAGAGTGTTTTTTTTTCTGCCATAGGATTGTTTTTCCTGCCTGTCGCTTTTCTCTGATGGTTGCAGCTTTCTAGGATTTGCAGTTTGAACAGGATTGTTTTATTTGCTGGTGTGGATTGGATTCCTGGTTACAGGTTGGGTGAGTCTCTCCAGCATGGTGCAGGTTTCAATAATTATTTATCTATGCTTAGAATTTTATTCTAATTTTTTATATTGAAATTAGAGTATAAGGGAAATAAAGGGCTTTTTTATTTACTATGTAAGCCGATCCTAAGCTTTCTCTGTCATTTGATAAATGTTTTTTTTGTGCTGATGCCCAGGTTATACCTCCTGTGCATTTTTGTTCGCCTTGCCTTAA
The DNA here is from genome assembly GCF_027579735.1 of Bombina bombina. NCBI lineage: Eukaryota > Metazoa > Chordata > Amphibia > Anura > Bombinatoridae > Bombina > Bombina bombina. The sequence goes on along the minus strand of NC_069505.1, from coordinate 453,299,868 downwards.
TAAGGTTTTATTATCTATGGATAAGGATTCCTTACCTGAGCCTTATTTCTCTTGCAAGGTGTATCCAGTCCACGGATTGATCCTTTACTTGTGGGATATTCTCATTCCCTACAGGAAGTAGCAAAGAGAGCACACAGCAAAGCTGTCCATATAGCTCCCCCTCTAGCTCCACCCCCCAGTCATTCTCTTTGCTGGCTCTAAGCACTAGGGTCTCTCTCGGGAGTGTAAAGTGAATGTGGTGTTAGAATTGTAGTTTTATTATCTTCAATCAAAAGTTTGTTATTTTAAATGGTACCGATTTGTACTATTTACTCTCTAGCAGAAAAGTGATGAAGATTTCTGCTGAGAGGAAAATGATTTTAGCATGTTGTAACTAAAATCCACTGCTGTTCCCACACAGGACTGAGGAGTACCAGAAAACTTCAGTTGGGGGGAACAGTTTGCAGGGTGATCTGCAATAAGGTATGTTCAGTCATTTATTTCTAGACAAGACTGAGATAATGCTAGAAGGACTGACAATATCCCCATGAGGGGAGGGTAAGCTATGTTCACAGACTTAGTAAGGAATTGAATGCTTACATAATAGGGCTAATATACTGGTTGACACTTATTCAGGGCAATCGATTGTTTGGCTAAGAAAAAAATTAAGGGGTTAATCGTTTTGAAACTTGGGGTGCAATCTTATTAAGGCTTTAGCTACATACTGTGAAAATTTCAGAAAGATTGCTGCATTTTTCACCGTTTTGTAAAATTGTGTGCTCTTTTTATCTCTTAAAGGCACAGTAACGTTTTTTTCTAATTGTGTTTTTTATTTGATTAAAGTGATTCCAAGCCTGTTTGTGTACTCTACTAGTCTGTTAAACATTTTCTGACACTAAGGAAAATCCTTGTTCAATGTGTTTAGAAGCCATGGTGGAACCCCCTCTCAGAATGTGTCCCACTTGTACTGATATGTCTATACACTTTAAAGATCATATTGTTGCACTTAAGAATGTGGCCCAAGATGATTCTCAGACTGAAGGTAACGAGGGTAGCCCGTCTGCCTCTCCCCAAGTGTCACAACCAGTTACGCCCGCGCAAGCGACGCCTAGTACCTCTAGTGCGTCTAACCCTTTTACATTACAAGACTTAGCGGCAGTCATGGATAATTCTCTTACAGCCTTCTTATCTAAACTGCCCGTGTTACCTGCAAAGTGTGATAGCTCCGTTTTAAGAACAGATTATGAGCATTCTGACGCTTTGGTAGCCGTATCCGATATACCCTCACAACGCTCTGAAGTGGGAGCGAGGGATTTGATGTCTGAGGGAGAAGTCTCTGATTCAGGAAGGGTTCCTCCCCAGACAGATTCAGATACATTGGCTTTTAAATTTAAACTAGAACACCTCTGTGTTTTACTTAGGGAGGTATTAGCTACTCTGGATGACTGTGACCCTTTGGTGATCCCAGAGAAATTGTGTAAAATGGACAAGTACCTAGAGGTCCCTGTTTACACGGTCCCTAAGAGGATTGCGGATATCGTTACTAGGGAGTGGGATAGGCCAGGTGTCCCTTTTGTCCCCCCTCCTGTTTTTAAGAAAATGTTCCCCATATCTGACCCCATGCGGGACTCGTGGCAGACGGTCCCTAAGGTGGAGGGGGCTGTTTCTACACTAGCTAAACGCACAACCATACCAATTGAAGACAGTTGTGCTTTTAAAGACCCTATGGATAAAAAATTAGAGGGTTTACTTAAGAAAATTTTTGTTCAACAAGGTTTTCTTCTCCAACCTATTGCCTGCATTATTCCTGTAACTACTGCAGCTGCTTTCTGGTTTGAGGCGCTGGAAGACTCGCTCCAGACGGAGACCTCATATGAGGAAATTATGGATAGAATTAAGGCTCTAAAGCTAGCTAATTCTTTTATCACTGACGCCGCTTTCCAAATAGCTAAGTTAGCGGCGAAAAATTCAGGTTTCGCCATTTTGGCGCGCAGGGCGCTATGTCTAAAGTCCTGGTCGGCTGATGTGTCGTCTAAATCCAAGCTTTTGAACATTCCTTTCAAAGGGAAGACCCTATTCGGGCCTGAATTGAAAGAGATTATTTCAGATATCACCGGGGGAAAAGGCCATGCTCTCCCTCAGGACAAAGCCTTTAAAACAAAGAACAAAGCTAATTTTCGTTCCTTTCACAATTTCAGGAATGGCCCCGCTTCATCCTCTCCGGCTGCAAAGCAAGAGGGTAACGCTTCAAAGCCCAAGGCAAACTGGAAACCTTACCAGGGCTGGAATAAGGGTAAACAGGCCAAAAAGCCTGCAGCTGCCACCAAGACAGCATGAAGGGGTAGCCCCCAATCCGGGACCGGATCTAGTAGGGGGCAGACTCTCTCTCTTCGCTCAGGCCTGGGCAAGAGATGTACACGACCCTTGGGCATTAGAGATTGTAGCCCAGGGGTACCTTCTAGAATTCAAGGACTCTCCTCCAAGGGGAAGGTTCCACATTTCTCGTCTGTCTACAGATCAGACAAAGAAAGAGGCGTTTTTACGCTGTGTAGAAGATCTACATACAATGGGAGTGATCCACCCAGTTCCAATTGCAGAGCAAGGACTGGGGTTTTACTCAAACCTGTTTGTGGTTCCCAAAAAAGAAGGAACTTTCAGACCAATCCTGGATCTCAAAATTCTAAACAAATTCCTCAGAGTCCCATCATTCAAGATGGAGACCATTCGGACAATCTTACCTATGATCCAGGAGGGTCAATATATGACTACCGTGGATCTAAAGGATGCGTATCTGCACATTCCTATCCACAAAGATCATCACCAGTTTCTCAGGTTCGCCTTTCTGGACAAGCATTTTCAGTTTGTGGCTCTTCCTTTCGGGTTGGCCACTGCTCCCAGAATTTTCACAAAGGTGCTAGGGTCCCTCCTGGCGGTTCTAAGATCGCGGGGCATAGCAGTGGCGCCTTACCTAGACGACATCTTAATTCAGGCGTCAACTTTCCAAAGAACCAAGTCTCACATGGAGATTGTATTGGCCTTTCTGAGGTCTCACGGGTGGAAGGTGAACATCAAAAAGAGTTCTCTCTCCCCCCTCACAAGAGTTCCATTCCTAGGAACCCTGATAGACTCGGTAGAAATGAAAATATTTCTGACGGAGGTCAGAAAGCTAAAACTCTTAACTACTTGCCGATCTCTTTATTCCATTCCTCGACCATCTGTGGCTCAGTGCATGGAGACAATCAGACTAATGGTTGCGGCAATGGACATAGTCCCTTTTGCTCGGATACACCTCAGACCACTGCAACTATGCATGCTCAAACAGTGGAATGGGGATTATGCAGATTTGTCTCCTCAAATTCAGTTGGACCAAGAGACCAGAGATTCTCTTCTCTGGTGGTTGTCTCAGGATCACCTGTCTCAAGGAATATGTTTCCGCAGGCCAGAGTAGATCATCGTAACAACCGACGCCAGTCTGTTAGCCTGTTGTGCGGTCTGGGACTCCCTGAAAGCTCAGGGCTTATGGTCTCGGGAAGAAACTCTTCTCCCGATAAACATTCTGGAACTGAGGGCGATATTCAACGCTCTTCAGGCATGGCCTCAACTAGCGGCGGCCAAATTCATCAGATTTCAGTCGGACAACATCACGACTGTAGCTTACGTCAATCATCAGGGGGGAACAAAGAGTTCCCTAGCGATGACGGAAGTAACCAAAATAATCAGGTGGGCGGAGGATCACTCCTGCCATCTCTCAGCAATTCACATCCCAGGAGTAGACAACTGGGAGGCGGATTTTCTAAGTCATCAGACTTTTCATCCGGGGGAGTGGGAACTCCACCCGGAGGTATTTGCCCAGCTGACTCGGCTATGGGGCACCCCAGAGTTGGATCTGATGGCGTCCCGTCAGAACACCAAACTTCCTCTCTACGGGTCCAGGTCCCGGGATCCCAAGGCGGTATTGATAGATGCTCTAGCAGCGCCTTGGTCCTTCAATCTGGCTTATGTTTTTCCACAGTTTCCTCTCCTCCCGCGTCTGGTTGCCAGAATCAAGCAGGAGAAGGCTTCAGTGATTCTGATAGCGCCTGCGAGGCCACGCAGGACTTGGTATGCAGACCTAGTGGACATGTCATCTGTCCCACCATGGACACTGCCAATGAGGCAGGATCTTCTAATACAGGGTCCGTTCAAGCATCCAAATTTAGTTTCTCTACGTCTCACTGCTTGGAGATTGAACGCTTAATTCTATCAAAGCGTGGGTTTTCTGAGTCAGTTATAGATATTCTGATTCAGGCTAGAAAGCCTGTCACCAGGAAAATCTACCATAAGATATGGCGGAAATATCTTTGTTGGTGTGAATCCAAGGGTTACTCATGGAGTAAGATTAGGATTCCCAGGATATTGTCCTTTCTCCAAGAAGGACTGGAGAAAGAATTGTCAGCTAGTTCCTTAAAAGGACAAATATCTGCTTTGTCTATCCTGTTACACAAGCGTCTGGCAGAGGTACCAGACGTTCAAGCGTTTGCTCAGGCTTTAGTCAGAATCAAGCCTGTCTATAAACCTGTGGCTCCGCCATGGAGTTTGAATCTAGTTATTTCAGTTCTTCAAGGGGTTCCGTTTGAACCTTTACATTCCATAGACATTAAGTTGTTATCTTGGAAAGTTTTGTTTTTGATAGCTATCTCTTCTGCTCGAAGAGTTTCAGAATTATCTGCCTTACAGTGTGATTCACCTTACCTGGTGTTCCACGCAGATAAGGTAGTTTTGCGTACCAAGCCTGGTTTTCTTCCTAAAGTTGTTTCTAACAAGAATATTAACCAGGAAATAGTTGTTCCTTCTCTGTGTCCTAATCCATCTTCGAAGAACGAACGTCTATTACACAATCTTGATGTAGTTTGTGCTTTCAAGTTCTATTTACAAGCAACTAAGGATTTCAGACAAACATCTTCCTTGTTTGTTATCTATTCTGGTAAGAGGAGAGGTCAGAAAGCGACTGCTACCTCTCTTTCCTTTTGGCTGAAAAGCATCATCCGTTTGGCCTATGAGACTACTGGCCAGCAGCCTCCTGAAAGAATTACTGCTCATTCTACCAGAGCAGTGGCTTCCACATGGGCTTTCAAAAATAAGGCTTCTGTTGAACAGATTTGTAAGGCAGCGACTTGGTCTTCACTGCATACTTTTGCCAAATTTTACAAATTTGATACTTTTGCTTCTTCGGAGGCTATTTTTGGGAGAAAGGTTTTGCAAGCAGTGGTGCCTTCCGTTTAAGGTACCTGTCTTGTTCCCTCCCTTCATCCGTGTCCTAAAGCTTTGGTATTGGTATCCCACAAGTAAAGGATGAATCCGTGGACTGGATACACCTTGCAAGAGAAAACAGAATTTATGCTTACCTGATAAATTACTTTCTCTTGCGGTGTATCCAGTCCACGGCCCGCCCTGGCATTTAAGTCTGGTAAAAAAAAAATTGTTTAAACTACAGTCACCACTGCACCCTATGGTTTCTCCTTTTTCTTCCTAACCTTTGGTCGAATGACTGGGGGGTGGAGCTAGAGGGGGAGCTATATGGACAGCTTTGCTGTGTGCTCTCTTTGCTACTTCCTGTAGGGAATGAGAATATCCCACAAGTAAAGGATGAATCCGTGGACTGGATACACCGCAAGAGAAAGTAATTTATCAGGTAAGCATAAATTCTGTTTTTTCTCACGATAATGCTGTTCGGGAGTTGTCTCAGCTTTCTGCAGATTCACATGCAGTGCCCTGCGGTTCCTCTCAGTCAGTCTCTAAGAGTGTTTGTTTACCTAAAGATTTGCTGCATAGTTGACTTCTGCAGTTTCTGCAGCTTTACCTAGTTCTGGTAAAGGGAAGAGGAAATCTAAGAACATTTCTATGGGTTCTGATTCCGCCAGACTGATTTGGTTAGTCTCTCAGTTATCTAGCGAGGATCATTCCTCTGCAGCTTCTGAGGGCGAGATCTCCGATTCAGAATCTGCAGTTCCTAGTACAATAAATTCTGAGGAGGTTCATTTTAAATTTAAACTGGAGCATCTCTGTTTACTTTTGAATGTGATTTTAGCTTCTTTGGGTAACTCTGAAACTGTTGCAGAGGCTCCTAAAAAGACTAATAAACTGAATAGAGTTTTTTTTTATGTCAAACCTAAATCTGTGAAGGTTTTTCCTTTTCCAGATCACATTATATCTCTGAAATGGGAGAAGCGGGGTGTTCCTTTTAACCCATCTCCTGTGTTTAAAAAGATGTTTCCTGTGGCTGATTCAGTGCGAGATCTGTGGCGCATTGTTCCTAGAGTAGAGGGTGCTATATCTACCTTAGCCAAGAGAACTATTGAGGATAGTTCCTCTTTTAGAGACCCTATGGATAAGAAACTGAAAAATGTTTCTTCATCAGGGTTTGCTGTGGCAACCAGTTGCTAGTATTGCGACAGGTGCTGGTGCAACCTCTTATTCGTGTGACTCTTTGTCTGATCTAGTTTCAGAAGAGACTACTATAGAGGAGATCCAGGATAGAATCAAGGCTCTAAAGCTGGCTAATACTTTTATCTTTGATGCCAGTATGCAAGTTGTTAGGCTGGGAGACAGGATTTCTAGTTTTGCGATACTAGCCCTTTTAAGGGTAAGACTTTATTTGGTCCTGGTCTGGCAGAGATCATTTCCACGGTTACTGGTGGAAAGGGAGTTTTTTTTTACCACAGGTTAAGAATAGCCCAAAGGTCATCAGACTTCGAATTTTTGTTCCTTTCGTAACTTCAAGGGACAGAGATCGTTCTCATCTTCTAAATCTGACCAGCCCTGGAACAAGGGTAAGCAATCTAGAAAGCCTTCCACTGAGGCTAAGTCAGCATGAAGGGGGCGCCCCCAATCCAGTTTTGGATCAGGTAGGGGGCAGGCTTTCCTTTTTTTCAGCAGGCTTGGATTTGCGACGTTCCAGATCCTTGGGCAGTGGCTTGAACTGCGTTAGGGATTTGTCCTCTCTGGGATTGATTATGCCAGTTCCTCTAGCAGAACAGGGTCAGGGATTTTGTTCAAATCTTTTTGTAGTTCCCAAAGAGGAGGGAACGTTTTCACCCATGATAGACTTAAACAAGTTTCTCAAGATCCGGTCCTTCAAAATGGATACTATTCGTTCTGTTCTCCATCTAGTTCAGGAGGGTCAGTGTATGACCGCTATAGACCTAAAGGATGCGTATCCTCATGTGCCTATCCACAGGGAACATTTCAAGTTCCTGAGGTTTGCTCCTCGAATCTTTACAAAGGTTCTAGGGGTTCTTTTGGCTGTAGCCAGATCTCTAGGGATTTTGGTGGCTCCTTACCTGGACGATATCTTGGTCCAGGTACCATCTTTTCAGTTAGCAAAATCCCATACAGATTATCTGTTAGCTATTCTCCGCTCTCTCGGGTGGAAGGTGAATCTAGGAAAAAGTTCCTTGGTGCCAAGTACCAGGGTATGTTTTCTGGGGATAATCTTAGCCTGTTGTTCTCTTCAGTCCTCTGTTCGTCCATCAGTAGCTGTATGCATGGAAGTAATTGGTCTCATGGTGGCATCCATGGACTTTATTCCGTTTGCCCGCTTCCATCTGAGATCTCTACAGTTATGTATGCTCAATCAATGGAACGGAGTCCACTTGGATCTCTCTCAGAGGATAGTTTTAGACTCTCAGACAAGGATGTCTCTGTCTTGGTGGATCTCCCAGGACCTCTTCAGAGATTATGACCAAGGATGCCAGCCTGTTAGGCTGGGGAGCAGTTTGGGGGTCCCTAAGAGCTCAGGGACTTTTGGACTCAGGAGGAGTCAGTCTTCCTATAAATATCCTAGAATTGAGAGCAATTCTCTATGCTCTATTAGTATGGCCTCAACTCAGTTTTAGTCCGGTTTATCAGATTTCAATTGGACAACATCTCCTTGGTGGCGTATATCAACCACCAAAGAGGAACTAGGAGCATGTTAGCTATGAAGGAGGTGACTCGCATTTTTCAGTGGGCAGAGTCTCTCACTTGTCATCTCTCTGCCATTGAATGGACAACTGGGAAGCAGATTATCTGAGCAGGCAGACCTTTCATCCAGGGGAATGGGCTCTCTATCCGGATGTTTTCTTGATGTTAACCCTCTAGTGGGGAGTTCCGGAGTTGGATCTGATGGCATCTAGTCTAAATGCCAAGCTTCCAAGATACAGAGCAAGATCAGGAGATTCTCAAGCAGCTCTGGCAGTGCCATGGGATTTCGGTATAATTTATCTGTTTCTTCCGGTTGCCCTCCTTCCTCGGGTGATAGCTTGTATCAAACAGGAGCAGGTTTCGGTGATTCTACTAGCTCCAGCGT